>NC_056741.1:1524957680-1524967680 GCF_019279795.1 Protopterus annectens | reverse complement strand
TCTCGTCAGCCTTCCTGCACATCCCTGGATAATTCCCCTACTATCTCTCCCTCTTTGTACCCCATGAACACCACTTACCTATCAACCCCTTTTCCATTTCTATTAATGTTTAGTTACAAGTAGGTGACACTCTCTTCCCCAACTATATTGGCAGACTCTTGAACCCCCTACCTACATGTATTAACTCAGCTGTCCCACAGGACACATGTAAATAACACATGAAGGAACACCACAAGTACACTTGGATCAGCACATGCTCACCACCTGGTGAAACCCCCCCCCCAACTTACACTCTATATCCATACATCAACTAGTGAAACTGACACCTCTTTTCCTGCCTCATATACAAATCCCAACATCCGTCAAACCTTCCCTATTGCTCCCCTACCAATAATTCCAACAGGCTGCTATACAGTTACAATGTCACCCCCTCTACTTGCCTACCTTCTCCTTAACTATTCTCTTCTACTCTAAAACACAGGTATGGAATAAATAAACCTAACCTGAATACCTGAGTGTAAGCTATCCACAACTGTCAAACTGGAATCCAACTTCACCTTAAACTGACCTTTGTCAACAGTCATACCTGACATGTAAACCTGACCTAAGCATGTATAATACCGACATGTTAACGTAAACTAAGCATGAAGAATGTGGTACATAGCTATGTTAAGTCTGTTACTCTCTATGAATGTGAACACCTCAGTATTACTTGAAATGAACAGCTGGGGTTTTCTGTGGCACTCTACTCTCCGGGCCACCATAGAAAATGGACAAGCATCCAGTCGGATTGTCCCATTCAGCAAATGTAAACTAAATACATGAAGTAGTGTGGGGGGATGTGGGATAAAGTGGGTTTAAGCCTGTTTGGGTGGTGGTAAGTAATGCCCACATTGGTTAAACAATGTAGAAGCTAACTCAGTGTAAGACGCTGCAACCAGAGGTCAGCAATGCTGAGCCTTGTGCAAACCAGTGCATACCCGCCTACAATTGCTCTACAATGCCTTAGTCACTCTGTTGCCAACAGCTCTTGTTGTGCCCATTAACAAAATAATCTGCACTAACAGATTGCAACCCCCCTGACTATGCACACTATAGTCTAAGTGAGTTACCACTAAGCCATGGCACATTCAGCTGCTGTTATCAGAAACATATCTTCCAGCACAGTCATTCAGCAGTATAGAAAATGTATGTAAGTGTGTAGATTAATACCAGCAAACATGTTTACTTTGCTCAATCACAGTATTTCAAGCAATCTATGTGTATCAAAGAACAGTGCCTGTCGAATCATACTGTGAGAACAGTAGTCTTGCATAATACCAAAGAGGATAATGAAAAACAGTGCATGCAATGGGGGCATGTGGGCATGCTCCATGCACAGAATGTCACACATGGGGCGTGGGTTCCATGGAACCGGGAGATGAGGCTGCCCAGGTGTGTGAGCAAACCGATTCTACTCTTGACACAACAACAGGTCCGTCCCTGGTGGGACAAACCAAAAACTGTGAGCCACATCGATGTCTCCACCAGTATCAGAGGAGGATCAAGGAAAGGCTCATACATATGTGAACTAAACGGATGAAGAGCCTGCAGAAGCTTGGGTTGAGACAGTATACTGGAGGAGTACCGAGACATGCAGAGAGGGAAAAGTGTGGAGGTGTATGGCTGGGCTAGCAACTGGAGAATGGATGGATGCTGTATACTTGGAGCTCGGGGGCCAGGGGAAGGAAACATGGGTATGACATTGTGGTCGAAATATGCAAATGAAGCAAAACAGCAACAGTGTAGTGGGTAGAGCATCCGACCGATGACCAGGCATTCCCAGTTCGAATCCCACTGTAGCACAATCAATTTTACATGGCGAAGCACACTATAACCAATAGTTTTGTTGCAAAACCCACTAAATAGCATATATATATATATATATATATATATATATATATATATATATATATATATATATATATAAACTGGAGTACCGCAAGAAATGCACATGTGATGTATCATTGTCAGATGGAATAATGCACTATTAAGCAGGTGTAAGCACAAATAAGCAATAGTAAGCATATGTATGCACTAGTAAGTGGGCTTAAGGCCTTGCAACTGCTTTAAAGTGGCTTAATCACTCTGTATCCAATGGGTCTTTGTCAGCCCAGCAAGAAAATAAACAGCCATGCAGGTCACAAACTCAGGACCCTATACACCATAGTCCCAGTAGCTATCCACCAAGCCATCACAGAGGTACAGAAAAATGAGGTAGTAGTAAACATGTCTTCACCATAGTATAACCAAAACGAAAATGAAACAGTCCAAGTGCAGATAGCAGGTCCACACCAAAGTAAAATTCTTCCTTTTATTCACCAGTAGATTAAGCACTTCCATCAGCTTGTAGCTAAAGACTTCATCCTCCTGACAAAGGTGCTTAGAAGTCTTTAGCTACAAGCTGACGAAAGTGCTTAATCTACTGGTGAATAAAAGGAAGAATTTTACTTTGGTGTGGACCTGCTGTGTACACTTGGACTGTTTCATTTTCATCTGGTTTTGTGTTTGGTACCTGGTTATGCAGTCTACAACCAAAATGAACCTGTGAAAGGCATCACTAGACAGTCATATGTGCCATAACTGACTACAGAACATACATATGTGAACTGGAGTACTGCAGTAAGTCCAGATGTGAGGTGTTATTGTAATTAAGTGTAGAAGTTCCCAGGACCCCATACAGTGTACGTACACATGTCTCAAGGATACAAGACACATATATAACAAGTGATGAAGGGGAAATCAATGCCAACAGGCAAATATGATGCATACAAATAATATGGACCGCTAAGAGTAGCACAGCACTGCCTCCCAGACTACTGGCAGGATACTACCAGTGGGAGACACAGTGTCAGCCTGCTAAGTCTAATCTTAAACAAATGCATGTTCATCCCTGGTGGGACGACCCCAAAACTTCTGCTAAAAAGAGTCCTTGGGATAACATACCATGCCTCAAAGGTAAGCAAAGATAGTAATGTATGTTCACAGACTACATGTGTGGGAAGCCTGAAGATCCATGGGTTGGGACAACTCACGCAAAGGGGTCCGAGAGGTGAAGAGTGGGCAATGTGTGGTGGTGTGGTTTGATTCAGCTGGAACATGTAGGAAGGATGATTAATGAAGAGGAGGAGTGGGGGAAGGGAATGATGAGTATGACATTATGGACCGAGGCATGCCGGGTTGGATGAACCCGTACTAATGGGACTAGCCCCATGGATGTCAACAGGAAAGGAGGGGGGACACAGGGAAGGTACTGAGACATACCATTTCCCATGCCAAACCATGTTATGGGTAATATGTATGTTGCATAACCCATGGAATAACATATATCTATGAACTAGACTACTGCAGCCATAAAATAACATATATATACACATATATATATATATATATATATATATATATATATATATATATATATATATAAAACCTGGAGTACTGCAGGAAATGCACATGTGAGGTGTCGGTATCATAATGCATAAAGCAGTAGTTAGGTTAAGCAGCAATAAGCTGTAGTAACCATATGTCAGCACTGGTAAGCAAGTTTAAGTGTACAGGTTCAGCAAATCTGACGCAAACTATCTGTAGGCAGATGTAACCGGAGGTTTGTGTGAGTTTATGTTTACAGGCTCAGCAAATCTGATGCAAACTATCTGTAGGCAGATGTCACCAGAGGTTTGTGTCTGTGTGATGGCAACCACTGAGTATGCAAAGTAAGCAAATTCGAGGCTAACTTACAAATATGTAGCTGCCCTGAGTCTGCCAGTTCTCCTGTAAGTGGCATTGCTACCTGATGTCTGCAACACTGATGCCCACACACAAGTAGGACTGTACAAACATCCACAGAATGTCCAGGTTATGTCATCACATATAACCCCTACTGTACATAACATGTGAAGTAGTCTGATATCTCACTGGCTTGTTAGCAGATATTATGATGACACTACTTATGGTGTACAGCACATATGCACCACGTCATGCACAACATATGTACACAGGTCCACAGGGTTGTGGCTGACAGCACATACACAGGGCCAATAATGACATGTTGCTGGGATAACCTCATACATATACTGTTGTAACAGGGTTTGTGGCAACATATACCCTATGAGGGATAAGAAGCCAATAACTATCATGGCATTCACCATCTACAGAATGCAATCCTCACAATACCGTCTGCAGTTCACAGATAGATGCTCCATTCATAACACATGAAACCACAGGCACAACACACTTCCCTATCTGCAGCTGACCCTGCAGATGGGGATTCCACATAAACATGGAACTGACATGGCAGGTATCGAGACATGTAGGAAAGTCATATCCACACACACACTGTTAAACCAACAGTACTCCACATGCAGTATAGCAGAACTTACAGTCTCTAGTCAGGTCAGGCCCATTCCCCTCCTGTGTGTTGTCCTGTTTCCACAGTGTATGTTGTGAGAGGTAAATTCCCAATCTGTCTCAGATGCTATTTGCCAACCAACAGATCTAGTTCCTGCTCACAGTGAATGACAAGGGCCAACACCAACATGATGTTCCTAGATATTGCAGTGTGTTTCCAGGCAATTGGCTATGGGAATGTTACCACAGCTGTTCCACATGCAATCATCTAGGGGAGGGCTGTAATTTGTGCAGAGGCCATCAGCTGATTCTGAGCATCACTTAATATACACATGCTGCTGCCTAAGCAAAGTAGGTGTAGGTCTCCACATCCACCAGAGAGGGAGTGGGCAAAGACATGTCAGGGAGTGTTGGGAGAGTAAAACCGCAGCTTGTTTGTGTCACACACCTACCAGCACAGGGTACCATACCCCTGACAACTATGTAATGCTATCACAGTTCGAGGCAGTTATTGGATGCGCCACATGGGTTACCTGTTGTGGAGCCCTCAGAACATATATGTGATGGTGAGTGACATCTGCAACAGGGATATGGTAGCTATATGGTAGGTAACGTACATGTGCCTGTCCTCATGAATAGGTGCCAGTGTCAACACAGCCACACTCTCACAGGGACACACACACACACTAACACACTTGGCAGGGCTAGGAGTACAACTCATCTGTAACGGGACTGCTACAACACATCTCTGTGCCACCACATGGATCATATGGAGGTTGTATGGGCAAAGGGTATGAGGAGGTGTCTGATATCAGACAGCATGCTTCAGTATGCCAATGGGGGTTGTAGTGAGTGTGGATGCGAATATACGCACCATACAACACACAGACAAACACAGGGTGCCAGTACTGACATGCATGGGTGCATGTCTACACTGGTGTGTGGTGGTCGACTGTGGCAGCAGGATATACAAGGGTATGCAATGGGTATACCTTGGCATCAGGCCACATGACAATGGTCTGCATTGTGTCTCAGGGCTGTAGTATCTGCATTTGCCCACACAGGTGGGTATTGTATCTCCCATCCACTCATCTAGGTGACTATTGTGTGTGGCCAGTGCTGTGCATTGGTTGCCATGTATGTGTACCTTAGTCCATGACATGGACGGTGTCTGGGATGTGCACACCTTCCAAATACATGTACAGTGACATGTGGAACTGTACCTGGGGTGTCTGGCCCATGTCATGAACACAGATTAGCATCATATGTGCCAGTCTTGCCCACTTGTGGTGGAGACTGGTAATAATAGAGAGCAGGTTTACTCTGCACCTACATTGATAGCATGCTAGCATCATTCCCTGATGTCAGTGGCATCTGTCCATACAGGGCATGTTGTCAGGCATGGTATGTCTGTTGTGGATCACATTTGATAGCACCACAGGAGGTGCAGGTGTCCATTGGGGAACATGGGGAGGTGCACTGTCAGCATGTACGTGCATATTGGACAGATGGACAGGGTGACATGCCCTCTGTAGTCCACTGCTATCACTCCATAGTTCATAGCAGTGTACTACCCACATATTGGCTGTTGCCTAGGCATGCATGTGTGTGTATGAGGCATGGGTTGGGAGTGTGCTCTGGGTAATACTGTGGTTGCTAACTGTGATTGCCTGGCCTTAATGTCACATGTATGGGTATGGTTTTGCACTCCAGCCTCTCAGATATTTCACACCTAGTATACGGTGGACATTGTGATATATAGTAGGGCCACCATGTAAGAAATATGCAAAACATACTCCACATTGGCCACAAGTGTCTCTCACCCACACACACGTCATGTTTGGGAATAGAACCCCTACCTAACTAGTTTATTACACCACAGCACTATGCAGTTATAGTATGTGCCACACACATTACTGAAGTACTCCTTCCCCAAAGGTGTATCTCACAATGAATGACATCAGCAGGATTGCCAAAGTAGGCCATTTGAAATGTACTGCAGGTGACTATTGCTCCCTACACAGATGGTCCGACACACAAAAGACATCCACATCCAACATGTGTTGGTATAAAACCCCTGACAGAGGACTATATCACACTACAACATGGAGCTGTTATAGGACGCACCACGGGGATTACTAGAGAACCCTGTCTTCAAAGCTATATTTCACAATGAATGACATCAGCAGGATTGCCAAAGTAGGCCCTGTGAAATGTACTGAGTGTGACTAGCCTATAATGCATTGCTATGTATACAGACACTGAAACACACACAAAACATCTAGAACTGCCATGGGTGGGGATGGTACTCTACCACAGTTCAAAGTCACATTCCAGCAGTACACAATTACAGGACGCACTACGGAGAGTACTGGGCTACAACCTTCCCAGAGGTGTATTTCTAGGTGGGTGATATCAGCAGCCTTGCCAAAGATGAGCATTTGAATTGTAAGGAGTATGAGTACCCTAAAAAGCATTGCACTCTACACAGTCATAGACAGACAGACACACACACAAACACACTCACACACACAGTTGCCAAGTCTGGGGTTAGAACACCTACTAGCTACATTATCATACTACAGTAGTACACAGTTACAGGGCGCACTACGGAGATTACTGGGCTGCAACCTTCCCAGAGGTCTATTTCTAGGTGGGTGACATCAGCAGCCTTGCCAAAGTTGAGTATTTGAATTGTAAGGAGTGTGAGTACCCTAAAAAGCATTGCACTCTCCATAGTCAGACACGCACACAAACCCACTCACACACACAGTTGTCAAGTCTGGGGATAGAAAACCTACCTAGCTTCTTTATTACACTACAGCAGTATGCAGTTATGGGATGCACCATGGAGATTACTGGGCTTCAAATCTCCCAAAGGTGTATTTCACATTGGATTACCTCAGTAGGATTGTCATAGTAGGACATATTGGGAGGGTAGTGTGTGCATGGGCCATAACCCATTCATGAACGGGTTGACACGCCACATGCGGGCACACACGGGGTTATATGTCACAGATACGTGTACCGCTGCTAGATGATTACTTCATTGTATAGTCATGTTACACAGCTGGCATATGCAACACATAGTCTGTAATGCTGACAGATACTGGTGGCTAGTATCTGCAGTGAGTGACATATGCACCTCATGTGTTTGGGGCCCCATGGCTGTTTGCTGGGTGGGACAGGCCTGGATGGCTCCTTGTCACAGTCAATCTCTTCCACACATCTATGTACATATACCTTTCATTTATTATAGTGTGTCGCCCTGACATATATGTCTGTATCCTTATCCACTGTGTGTGCAAGGCATGAGTGGTGCATACTGATGAGTGTCTGCACTAACATCTGCAACTGCCACATATGTCTCATCCACTGGTGTTTGTAGTCATGGCCTTCATGTGTTTAAGTGTGTGAGCATGCCCAGTATGACCTTTCAGTATGTTGTTCACTGACATTGCCTTAGGTGTGTGAGCATGCCCAGTATGGTCATCTGTAGTGGATGTGTGGATCGTTCCCAGGTAGTTTGTGCTGCAGTGCTGACTTTTGTGTTGTACACCAACAGGTAGCATGCTGTGTTCTGCAGGGTATCCATTGATCAGTCGGCTTTGACTGTTACTACATTTCTGCATTGCGGGGGCTGCATCTGACTGTTTCTACATTTGTACACAGGAGTAGGGAGGGCACACCTGACTGCTATTACATTACTATGTAGGATGGGGGGGGCACATCTGACTATTTCTACACAGGTTTGGGGAGCACACCTGACTGCTATTACATTGCTATGTAGGATGGGGGAACAAGTGACACGTGTACACATTTGCCATGACTGTACTGGTATGTCATGTACTCCATTTCCTTCTCTATTGCTAACTATTATGCTGACTAGAGGCACACCAGTGTACTACAGATCATGGCTTTGGTTGCCCTACATATTATTGTCTGACTTCCTACCCTTCAGAACTAACATCCCACTGCCTGCCCTACTATGATCTGTCTGTGTAAGCCTGGGAGTGGGGTTAACCATAGCCATTACTCTGGGGCCATGGCACAGGCCTTGTTTGGGTTAGTCTATACCTGTCCTGCTGGCCGCTACAGTTGTTGGGTATGTGAACCAACCTGACTGGAATGTGTGGGTTATATGGGCACACATGTCACTCAGCACAATACCTGCAGTGGGTTTTGTCACCCTGTGTAGTACTGGCTACTATGGTGACTCCAGTATGTGTTATACATCTCAGGGTGCCACTATGGGTGTTTACTGTCTGCTGCCATAACATTCAGCCACCCAATTCCCTTGCATGCTCACATCCATACCATAGCTACAGGTAACAACACATTCTACTCCATTTGGCAATTGGTAGGTTGATTGACTTACCTTGAGGGAGTTCCAGACTTGCGGATGATGCTGGAGGGCTGCCTATGTCAGATGCACATAGTACACTCCCTATACATGGTTGAGCACAGGTGGCGCCATTTTTGGTGGCATACCTTTTACTGTATGTGCGAGTGAGAGAGAGGTGTCATTCTCTGGGACCCTACTGTGTCAGTGCATGTGCTATGCATTGCCTCGTTGCCAAGGCCAGGGCATACTATACTACTGGAGCAGGCTCAGGTTCTTCCTCCTTCAGGTCACTCTGTGCCTGTGCAGGCCTTGGCATTGGTTGGGGGCTGTGTGGCCCTGCCCCATGCTGTTCCTGCTGCAGCTGTTTCCTCAGGATCATATTGTGTAGCATAGCACATACCATAACAAATTTGGTACATACAGCTGATGAATACTACAAGGCTCCACCAGATGTGTCCAGACACCGGAATCGTGACCTGAGCATCCCAAACACATGCTCTATTATACATCTGACCTGTACGTGTGCCTCATTATGGCATTCTTGTTCAGGTGTCTGTGCATTTCTGATGGGTGTCATCAGCCACGGCTCCAGTGTGCACCCAGCATCCCCCACTAGGTGACCATAGGGGATGTCTCCACTGGCAAATCTTTGGTACAACTGCGTCAGATGCCATATGTGGGAATTCTCATAGCTTCCAGGGCAGCCAGCACACAACATTCATTATAATGCCCTGGGCATCACATACGACCTGGCAGTTGATGGAGGGGATGCCCCTGTGATTGATGTAGGCCCTACCCTGCTCACCGGGTGGTGCTTTGACGCATATGTGCGTTCAGTCTATAGCACCCACTACTCCAGGGTATTCTGCTATTTGGAGCAAGAGCCGTATATTGCTGGTCAACACCTCACAGTTGTCGAGGAAATATACATGCTCACTGGCATGTACTAACATGGCATCCAGGAACTGGTGGAATACTCTGGATGCTGATGCCTGTAAGATTCCCATGATATCCCCAGTTGTGCTTTGGGAGGTACCTGTGGCTAGTATACCTAAGCCTACACATACCTTGTTATCCACTGGGATGGGTTCCCCCGGTCTGTTTGGTGTGTCAGGTGTGGCTAGCACAGCTCAACTATTTGCTATAAGAGGTCTCTGTCCACTCTATAATGCTCCACTATCTCCTGCTCATGTAGCCCATGGTAGGTTACCCTGGGTCTGTACACTCTTCTCCATCTCCTCACTGTAGGTTGTTTGGCAGCATTCACAT
>NC_056741.1:1524900180-1524952680 GCF_019279795.1 Protopterus annectens | reverse complement strand
TGAGATACTTTAATGATAATTAGAATGATAGACTTCACCCACACTCACTAGATTTGTCATGTTACATACTCTAAATTAGTAAACCAATCCACCAGATCCACCCAACATTCCAGAAGCTATTCTGCTCATGGCTAGATTTATTCACTGCAGCATCCCTTCAGAATATCTGCTTAATAGTCTTATGCCATTATAAAACAAATTTTGCCCAGCTAAATCAAAATCAAAACATCATAAACCTATCACCTCAATTGATCATCTGGAAAATAGGCATGCTTTGGAAAATTGTAAGGTTGGATGGAATTAGTGTAAGGTTAATTCTTTCAAAAAGGACTACTGACAGCACTCTGGCATCAGAGATCAATGGAAACCAATGGAACACCACCTATTACTAGTGTGGTGGTTCCCATGCCATTCATGGAAGGGGGAAATAGAAGAAGGATCTTGATCATACTAATAATTCAAGTTTTAATTATATACTCACCCTGTATGCAAAGAAATGTAGAACAAAGACATTTGGTAAACTATTATTCCTTCGCATTTTCATATAAATATGTGCATGTGGCTGTGTGTGTACATGTGCATCTGGGTGTATGTGTCTGTGTGTGATTAGACAATAGGTTAAGCAGGTGCAACAGATCTAAATATCAATATGTAGCAGGAAGCTGTTCCTAGAATTGTGGTGGACCTTATAAGCAAGCTCTTCATTCAATATTCAAGACTTCCTACTCTGTGAAATAGCAGGAGCAATACAAAAACTTCAGAAGATGTTATAGGTTCATAGAAGGTTACTAGGCTAACAGCCATAGAGCTCTTACAAGCCTAACCATCTTAATCTGGACTTGCCCCAGTTTTCCTTGTTCAGATGGGAGAAATTCATAGAGCGAGTCTATAATTATCACCAGCTACCTCTGTCCATGAGGGACATGTGTGCCACCCCAGGGTTGAATTTGCAGTCTTCCATCCATTTGTATAGGTTCAGCTTGAATAGGGTCAGAGAGGGGCTCTGCTTCATGTGAAATGGAAGTTTATTCCAGAGGAATGGCAATCTCTGGGAGATACATCAGTCTCTACGGCATGATCTGTTTCTCTTACAGACTAGATTAACATCCTTGCAGCGAGTCACTCGTGCCATTTGACTCATGGATGTGCAGTATTTTCATTAGATAGGGCTGGAGCCTGCTCCGTAGGTCAGTTTGAACTTAGGGGGTGTTGTCAATATTGTAAATAGTGGGGAATTCTACTTTGCCAAATGGGATAATAATGCCGTGTCTGGCACCAACCATTTGTGTATGCCAGCCCCTGCTGTAATATGTTAAAATCATTGGGAGACTCAGCCATTGCACCCAATTTGCAATCATCAGTGAACTTGGTAAGCCAAAAGCTGTCTACTTTAGCCTGGACTTCTGAGAAATAGATTCCAAACAGTAAAGGGCCCAGCACAGTTCCTTGCGGTAGACCACTGGTGACTGGTTTACTGGTAGAGGTGGAGTGTCCAACTTTGACAGTATGTCTTCTATCAGAGAGCCAATTGACTATGCATGTAGTGATGTAAGGGTTAATACCCAGCTGGGAGAGTTTCTCAATAATACCTGAGTTGGCGATTATGTCAAAAGCCTTGGCTAGGTCAAGATAGGTGGTATGTACTGTCTTACCTTCATTCAGGGCTTTGGTGATTTTCTCAAAGAAGTCTACTAGGTTTAACAGGCATGATCTACCCTTAAAGAAGCCAGGCTCGACTGAGTCTAGAGTTTAAGGTCACCTAAGTCCTTGTTGATAAAGTCCATTATGATTCATTCCATGGATTTGCAGATGAGGCTGACTAGACTTATGGGTCTATAATTCCCAGGGTCAGTTGATGACCTCCCTTTGTGCAAGGGTATTGCTGTTGCTGTTCTCCATTCTGCTGGAACAAAGTCAGTTCTCAAGCTATGGTTAAAGAGAACACCATTTGGGTCTACTTGATCCTGTTTTTGATTTCTTATTAAGCAACCTAGGATGTTATCTGGTCCCACTGAGACCATGTGTTTGGCCTTGGAGTACACAGATATGACCTGATCTCTAGAGATACTAGGGAGAGGACCGGTGCCAGGTATGCTTTGAGATATGGCTGGTGGGGACAAGGGAGTGAATTTTGCACCAAATCTGTCACCTAGCAGGTTGGTAATTTCCGCTGCTGCAGTATGAGTGGTACCATCCACTATAAATTTGTCACATAGCTGGGCATTCCCTTTAAGATTTCAGGCATAGTTAAAGAATCCCTTATGACTATCATTAGCTAGGGATGCAATTTTAGCTTTGTAATTAGCTTTAGAGGACTTCAGAATATTTCTGATTTGCTTGTTCAAGCTGTTGAGGGAATTCTTCCTTTGCTGATTCAGTTCACTCTTGCTCTTAGACATCAGTTTTTTCTTCTTCTTGTTATATAACCAGATTATACTTGAGATCCACCAGGGTGTTTTTTTTAGGAGGTCCTGATTTTGATCCCGTCAGGTACAGCTGAGTCTATACAGTTGTTTAGGTGTTTATACAGAGCATTTTTGTATACATCTGCATAGGAGTGATTGTGGTCTGTGGTTGCTGGGGGTATAAAATGTTTTATACCATTTCTTAGTAAGTTGCTGTTTGCTTTGGAGCATTTTGTTTTGCCCCTGTGGGGTTGTCAAGTCCAATAGTAACTTTGAATAACACTGATTTATGGTCCAACCTTATCAGGCAGAGTACCACACAGGAGGAGAGTGCAGTGACCTCTCATGTTGCTGAGTATTATGTCCAGAACATTTGAGCCACATGTGGGGTTACAAATTATTTGTTCCAGACCATTTGTATTGACAAAGTCCAGGAATCTCTGGGTGAGCAGTTTTGTGCTCATTTATGTCACCCAGTTGATGAAGGGATAGTTTAAATCTCTCATGACTAAGGTATTTGGCTGTATAGCGAGTGACTCCAGTAAGTCAAGGTAGGCAGTGTTCTTTTCCTGGTTCATGCTGGGGGACCTATAGCTAGCAATGATGTAGTAGGGTTTCTTGCCAGTAGTTAATTGAACATGAAGTAGTTTGAGAGAGTCATAGTGGTTGATGAGTCTCCAGGTGTACTTAGCTTTAATGAAAATGGATACACCTCCACCTTTGGTTCTTTCATGCTCATTTTGAGATCTGAACATTTAGCAGGCATTGTAGCCCTGCATGACCATGGTGCTCCCTACAGCCTTGAGCCATGACTGCACAGACATCAGCATCTTTCAAGGTGAGGAATGCTTTGAGGACATGCAGTTTCTTGTATAGACTCTTGGCATTAAGCAGCAGAAACTTGAGTTTGTCTCAAGTGGATTTTGTTACGTTGGAAATTTTGTTGTTTCAACATTGTCTAAAAAGGCACTATGCGGGATCCAAGCACCTTTGCCAGTATCTGAAAGCCTAGGGGGGACAGGTGCAGGCCACCTCTGGCAAAGGAGTGTGGCTTGTTGATCATGTCTTCCCAGGCTGACACATACTGGATCTCCCTGGACTGACACTAGAAGTTAAGCCAGTTGTTGAAGTTGATCATTTTTTGTTTATATTGTGGCATCATCCTGGGTGAAAGTACAATTCTGCTTAGGTCTAGGGTCATACCTGCCTGGGACACATAATCAGAGAGTTCAGTCATGTATCTCTTCATATTATCCAAGAGGTATGTCTCAAGTCATTAATCCCAACTTAGACTATGACAGAGTCATAACAGTACTTGCGGCTGAGTAACTTGAGTACATGCTTGATGTGATGGTTGCTGATACCTGACAAGCAGCTGACCATGATCTTTTCCTCCTCTAGCCTAGTGAGGGTGACGTCTGTGTGTCTCACTATGGAGTCACCTATGACCAAGACATTAGGTTTTGAGATTTTTGTCTTATGAGCTTAATCGCTATGACACGGGCGTATCTGTTATTATATGTAGTCGTTTCTGTTTGCATAGCAGTGTGTGTAAGTGGTTTACGTTTGGGAGATCTTTGATCTTTTGTTAGGCTTCTGCCTAGTACCGCTATGTATGTGAGTCTATTTGTCATGTTCTTATTTTGTGTGAGAGGTGAAGTGTATGTGCTGATAACCTGTTTGATGTCCAGTTTGTTGTCATGTGAGAAAACTGATTCCAGTTTCGTAGTGTGATTACATCTGTCACATATGGTATTTGTTTGTTTTAGGAGTAAGTGGTTGTCAGTATACATAAGACAATTACTGCATTGCCTCAGGATGCCCACATCAATCAGGCTGGCTGAAGAGATGATGGGAAGCTGCCTGTGCATTATAGTAGGTTGTTAACATAAGTACTATTAGGTAAGGGAATGTGGTAGTTACAACATTTTTTGCACTAAGACTAACAATGGGGCTTATTCTATTGAAGGCTATAGATGATAAATGTGGCGGCATTGCTCAGTGCACAGCTGAGTTGCCCATAGTACAGTAAGGAAGCTTGTGAGGGTTCCACTGACAGATGTCTCGGGAAATTATGCTTCAAGGCATTTGGGTCTATACATTGACCACTAACCCCCATTGCTCACACAATTAGCATTCCTCCAGCTACTCCTAGAATTATCTTTAAGATAATGAAGTGGCCTAGGGAAATAAGGCTAAGCTGCTTCAAATGGACCTTAAACTAAATCTAGTCAAGCATTTAACATCTTCCATGTTGTGCCATTGTAATGCATTATAAACATTTCAAACGTCTCAGGTATTTCCAGAGCTGGAAATCTGCATACATCATTACATTACAAGGAATAAGGTGGAGGTAGGAATCATTCAGGCCAATTTACATTTAGTTAACTTCATCTAGGCTATAGGAAACTGCCAGACACACACACACACACACACACACACACACACACACACACACACACACACACACACACACACACACACACACACACACACGTGCACACACGCACACACGTACACACACACACACACACTCATACACACACATACACAAACACACAAACAAAAAACTTTTCATGTGTAAACATATGGCCTTTTGATTCAACTAAACTGCAATATTTATTTAGAAAATGATGAAAGCCTCTAATGTACGTAGTGACCAGGTACGTATGTATTTTCTTGCTCCAAGAAATCCTTTAGGCTCACTAGACCGTGACAATATGCCTCATGATCTCAAGCACTAAGATATCCATCATACTCCATCATACTGAGACTGGTTGTTACAAATATATTTGATGAACAGATAGCTATGAGTTCTATGACATCCTTTGTAAATATTTCCTACTTCACTACTCATATACAAGTTTACCACAGACTGGAAATCTTGTTTCTAAAGGTCAGGGTTAATAAAAAATGGGCATGCTACTGAGTGCGTAAAAGACTAGCTATGATCAAAGATGAATGGTGAACTTTTGTATCTAACAAAATGGCAAAGCAAAAAGAGGGACACTGTGTTTTCACTTGTCTCTTAGTTTTTTTTTTCATGTTAATATATTCACTGCCAAGGCCTAGGTGATTATTGTAACATTTTACTTTGGTTCAGAATTGATAATAGGGGACACTAGGGAGACTCTGACCAAAGATGTATCTTCCACAGTTTAGAATATGGCCAACATGTTATTGATGGAGCATAACAGAACTTAACAAATGAGTTCTAATCAATATAGAGCAAACTATACATTTTTTTTCCCTGGAGCTGCATGTGCGAACACCACTGAATCACTTTAGTTAAGTATCAAGTGACTCACAATCCAGACCCCGAAAATGCATGTATATGTGCATTTATTTTCAAAATAGATAGTATAGATCAGAAAATAAAATGATAAAACTTAAAGCAGGGAGCAGAAAAAAACACACAAAAGCAGTTAACACAGCTTCAGAACACATTCCCTCTATAAAAAAAAATTGTGCCACCATGAGAGTCTTTACAATGATCCTAATGTTGTCTGTTAAAGATAAGGCAACCTACAATGTTTTGTGAAGCTATTAGGTGTCTCAGTGGCCACCTAAATGAATCTGTGGAGCATAGATCATGAAGCTTAGGTATGCTAAATTTGATTGATATGTTGCTGTCTCAAAATGTATTGAATTATTTTATTTTTTTTCAATGCAATTCTTTTACCAGTATATTTTATTTTTATTGATAAGATGTACTTTTACCTGTTTCATATAACTAACTTGAGGGTGAAAAGGGGCCAAGACATCTGGCTTGCTTACTGTACAAATTAACAAAATTAACCTGTCCTCAGAATTAAGACAGTCTATAAGGCGGTGAGCTGTGAAATTCACAAAACAGCAGCTAAATAGTGTAAATGACAATCATTTGAAAAACAGCCGTTTCCTTCAGTGCTTTCTCCTTAAGTATACAAGTCTACTTCTGTCATTGTGAGCTATAGACAAAAGATGATATTTTAAGACTCATTTCACCTCCTTTTCTATTGTAACATTATCTTGGAATTTCTTGGCTTCCTCATTATAATAACCCTTTTAATCTTCATTTTGTATTACTTCAGGTACTTGCAAAATCAATTAATCAATTTTGATGTTCTGTTGGCACCAGCAGGATTAGCAATATTTGTCAAAATGGTGCCAAAAACCCAAATTAAGGAAAGTGAAATGAGGGACAACGAAGCAGGATTACTGAACTCAGAAAATCCTTTCCACGATAACAAAGACTTGAATTTGCATTCATTTATTCATTTTCAAAAAAATATTTTCATTGTTTCAGAGTTTTTGGGATGGTAAAGTCTATTCCAACAAGTAATGGATAAGAAGCAGGAAGCAGCCCTAAAAGTAATGCCAGTCCATTGCAGATGACTAAATTTTCCATGTACATATATTCATATTTTCAGAACACCGTGTTGATATTTTTATTTCAATACAGAGACATCAGTGATTGCAATCAGAAATTATTTTCTCACCACAATCATATTAATTTCAATTTTTAAACTGCAGAAGGTGTTATGGAGACAATTATTTCTGTGCTCAGTAAATTTTTCCATTTGGCATCTGTTTGTGTATTGATTGCAATCTGTGCATTGTTAAGTTCTTTGCCTCCCATAAGCTATGTACAAGGTTTGACCTTGCCCTCTGGCCAATGCCTATGTAAAGTTTCCATGTTATCCCTATGTCTCTGTTGGGTTCCTTCCACCTCCAAAAAACATGCTAAGTTATTCTTTCTCAAACTCACCCTAGGTTGGAGCTCTGGACAGTCACACAGACTCTAGATTGTGTCCTATGGGGAAGAGTTAAACAGATCAATCATTTTGGTCATATACGGTGGTGCACAGTATCTCTAAGGAGAAAATGGATCACAGATGGTGTGCTGTGACAGGGTTAGCCACTTGGTGTAAAAATATGGTTCCAGGTGATTCGGTCAAGTTGACCATTGTCACAAAATAGGCATGGGTATTTACTGGTGATACATGGTGTGCCATCTCTCATCTGGGCCAGTAATGAAGGATCTCTAATCTTCACCACTGACACCGGTGAGAGATGTTCACTTGGAACAAAGACAGATACAACCAGTATTTGCAGGTGCAGCTCTCTGCACCAAGCACAATTTCCTTTAAGAGCACACAGGAAACAAAGTCCATCCTAGGGCTGGGTTTCCATCTCTGTCTCCAGGCTCCAAGTAAGACTCCACACTGACACAGCTGTAGAGCAGAGTGCTCAGCCGAGTGTTCCAAGCCAAGTCCTCCACCACTCTCTTTGTGAAACCAGTGTTGCATGTCCCTGCTCCAAGTAGCTGAAATACACAGTCTTTGAGATTTGATTTTCACACACACACACACACACACACACACACACACACGCACACACACACACACACACACACACACACACTCGCACACATGCATACACACACATGGACACACACACACACATGCACACATACCTGGGATAGGCTGGCACAGATTTACCAGTTATGCCCCCTTTGCCCAGACTATAAGGTAGATACTACCACCAGAACACTCCAAAGCCAGCTCCTCTAAGGCTGTTATCAGGGTATCTAATTATACTTAGCAAAAGTACTCTCAAATGTTAAAATATTCTATAATAGACCAGCCACAATAAAATGTTTAAATATATTTAACAATAAATAATAAAAGAACATGAAAATACTAAATGTATATTTGCAATAAGCACCAGAGTTTTAATCACAAGAAATGTTAAAAATAACACAAATGGATATATTCATACAGATACAAGAAAACAATACCTAACTAATCTTACTATATTTTCCTGACTGATTAAAGAATTATTGTTTCCTAGTTCCCTCATTAAAGCAAGGCAAGATGATATTGGTGAGTGATCCTTCTTTGTCAGTTTTCACAAACAGACTGCCAAGTGTCTCTATTCCATCTCTGCCTAATATCCAAAATAATTTCAGTGCTGGCTATAGAATGACATCACATCTGGCCAACTGATTCTGTGGTTCCCACACTCCTCCCTGACTAGAAACTGAACCAGAATCTAGCACACATGTGTCATAATACACACACATAGAGCTTTGCTAAGATGTATTACAGCATCTGGCAGCTGTGAAAAAAATGTAACAGTTCAATTCTTCCTACAGAGCTACTAAGACAGGCTTTTCACAGACATTTTGTCTTTGGATGCAGTCAGAACTGTAAAATACTATCTTAATGGCCTAAACCAGGTAATTTAATTTCAGACTGTTTTTCAAAGGTGGCTGGACTGTGACTAACCTCTTCTCTTCCAGTTTTCCCTGTTACAATATATTAATTTTAACAGTAACAATACTGCCTGACATACAGGTGTATTTCTTTTCTGTCCAGCAGGACCCACTACTGGCACATTTTTAACACAAGCAACTTTTCAAATATTTTTTATAATACAAGCATTGTACAAATCAGAATAAAAAACAAAGCGCTGTGTCAGCAAGAAGAATTTAAAGTTCGCTTTTAATCCAAGCCAATAATACAATCCAAGCCAGTAGTAAGCACTTTCGTTTCTCATGCTAGAGACTTCTTCAGACCAGTTGCTTTACCATAAAAAACACAGACTTTAAATACATCATTAATCATCACTTAAAAGCTTCAATTAGCATTTAAAAACACAATGACATCTAATATAAAACTATGTCTATAAAGACTTTTCTAATGTTTCAACCCCTTCCTTTTCAGATACATTTTGAATTATTCCCTATTATTTAATCCTGGAGGGAAACAGGCATTTAATCTGACCTGCAAACAATATTCCAAACAACCTAATTCTTCTTCAACATTAACTATCTTAACATTAGGGTGCACTGTGTCCAGAACTATACATTTGAAATTAATTTTGCATTTCTTATCAGCATAATGTTTGCTCATAGCATTTTTTGTGTCTCCATTACTAATAGAATAATTATGCTCATAAATTCTTTTGTATAGTTCTCTTTTTGTTCTCTCCACATAAAATTATCTACATTCTAAACACATTAATAAATAAATGACATTTTTAGATTTACATGTAAACCTCCCTGGGACCTGAACTACAGTTTTCCCTACCAATATTTCACCACTATCAGTAAATAAATATTGGCAGTAATTACAGTTATAACACTTAACCATCTCTCTTCTTATCTCAACTTCTTTTAACCTTAAGTTTACTTTGAAAAAAATCTTTAAAATTTCTAGCCCTATTTTACCTTGGTTCATTTCCTATTTTCTCTGCAATTTCTCTATTTCCCTTAAGAATTCCCCAGTTCATTCTAACTATATTTCTTATAGTATTGGAATCAGTACTATTTTGTATAGCTAAAGCTGTCATATAGTTTTTGTGTGTCTTGTCACTTGCATGGTCCTGTTCTATATTATTTCTTTTTCCAAATCATCAGAGAACACCCTTTCTACTTCTTCTTGTGGATATCCTCTAATTTTCATTCTTTTACAAAAATTAGAAGCTTCAAGCTCAAGCACTTCATCTTCTTTAGTTAAGTTACTAATCCTTTTTAGTTGTCCTTTAACTATATTTGTCTTGGTTCTTTTAGGATGTAAACTAGAATAATGCAAATACATATTATTCTGAAAATCTTTCTTAAAAATCTTAGAAATAAGTTTATTTTCTTTTTTATATATTGTCAAATCTAAAAAATAAATTGTATCTGCATTAAAGTTGTGCATAAATTTTAAGTGATGATTAATGATGTATTTAATGTCTGTGTTTTTTATGGTAAAGCCATTGGTCTGAAGAAGTCTCTAGCACTACAGACGAAAGCGCTTACTACTGGCTTAGATTGTATTATTGGCTTGGATTAAATTCAAACTTGAAATTCTTCTTGCTGACACACCGTTTTTTTTTTTATTCTGTTTTTGAGTTATTTGCTTGCTGCTGCTTTTGGATTTATTGTAAAAAGCAGTTTAATATACAAACAACATATAATTATTTAGAAAACTCCACCTAACTATGTTGGGATATGTTACACATCCACTGCCTTGCTTCTCCTGGTATAGCTGACAATACCTCACATCATCACATATAGGTTGAGGACTTGACCTACTCTGATGTAAACAAAGGACTCATGCTAACAGTGAGACGGGTATATGTGCTCCTATTGGCCAGTACGTGTCTGCCATAAAGAAAAGCAGCCCTGGTCAATAAAGTATTGGCCAGCTGGTTTCCAGTTGTCGAACTTGGATTACATGGGATACCTCTCTAGAGTGAAAGCTGGACAGAAAACCAATCAACCTGCCAAGCATTAACTAAAAATTGCTACACTTGATATAAGATCACTTACAGGGTACAGCTTGTAAGTGGATGATATGGAGAAGGCTGGGCATCATATGTATCCAGGAGACAAGATGGAAGGGCAGTGCATCAAACCCACTAGGTTTGCGGTCCAGAGTCTACTACACAGGAGGAAGACAATCTAGAAATGGTGTGGGAATTATGGTGAGTGAGATGCTTCAGAAGAAAGTGAGAAATGTCAACAGAATTAATGACAGACTGTCAGCAATCAGAGTCCATCCTAATTAGTGGACAGTATTCATAATCTCAGCATATACCCCAAAGTAATAGTGAGTAAAGAAGTGCATTCATTCAGCAGTGCAAAGCCTACTAGATAAAGGAGGACAGCAGGAATGAGTGTTGATAGTGTGAGACATGAATGCACATATTGGGACAGACAGAACAGGATATGAGGACAGGCTGGGTCCACATGGGTGAGACAACAGGAATAAGGAAGAAGAGGCTATTCTAGAGGGAAACAGCCACAAGATCACATACATGAGTGGCTAACATGCAACTCAGGTAGACTTCCTCCTACTAAAGAAAGGACACTGGGTTAAAATCCATGATTGCAAAGTAATACTTAGTGAAATAGTTGGCACACAGCATAAATCACTAGTTACCACAATCAGCTACAAACAGTGGTCAAAGAAGTCTCTAAGGTCAAAACAGCCTTGGCTGAAGACTTGGATGTTAACTGGACAGAAAGAACAACAGTTCAAAAATTACTTAGGGATGTAAAACTTCAAAAAGAAGCAGAGATAGGTGAAGCTGAAGAAGAATGGCAGCGCTTCAAAACAGCATGTGTAAGGACTACAAAACAGATATGCAGCTGAGCCAGGAATGTTAATTAAGTACATAAAATCTGATGGTAGAATGAAGGAGTGCAGGAAAGACAGATAGATAGAAAAGATGTACCAGGCTAGAAATGAATACTGGTTGGCTAACAAAGAGACTCAGAAAGCAGGTGGAATAGCAGAGGAGAAAAAGGCAGAAGAGGGACTCAACAAGATTCTATAAATTGACTCAGTAGTTGGCACAAAGAAGCTATATCAGGTTGCAAGGCAAAGACAGAAAGATAAAGAAAATAGTCAGAGGCCCTTCATAAGGGATGCCAACAGCAACCTACTCACCAGTCCACATGGCATCAAAGGCAGATGAAAAGAGCACTTACAGCAGCTTCTGAATGAAAAAATCCACAGATTACACAGCCTTTGATGAGAGAATAGGAAGATGCTGCCATAGAAGAACTAAGAAAAGCAATAAGGAAAATTAAGTCAGGGAAAGCAGCAGCCTTACATAAAGTCACAACAGTTATTATAAAGATGCTGGCTGAGATGTGATGAAATGACTCCTGAAAGTACTCATAGCAGTATGGAGAGAAAGGTGTGTCTCAAATGACTGGAGAATAAACATACTAGTGCTAGTGTTCCACAACAAAGAGGGCAATCAAAGAGGTATCAAACTCCTGTCTCATTGCAAGAAATTTCTGGAGAATGTGATTGGTAAACAAATACACAGGCCAGTAGAAAGTAATATGGGAGATAAGCAGTTTAGATTCAGATAAGGCAGCAGTATAACTGACCTGATGCTTGCAGTGAGAGAGATTCTTGAGAAGAAGCTAGGAATGAAGAAAGAGCCCAACTAGGCATTCCTAGACATGTAGAAAGCATATGCCGTAGTCCCAAGAAAGCTGATTTGGGCAGTCCCACAGTAGTTTGAAGTGACAGAAACATTGGTAGAATGAGTGCAGGCTATGTACAAAACCTAATGACTCGAG
This sequence comes from Protopterus annectens, assembly GCF_019279795.1. Lineage (NCBI taxonomy): Eukaryota > Metazoa > Chordata > Ceratodontiformes > Protopteridae > Protopterus > Protopterus annectens. The sequence goes on along the minus strand of NC_056741.1, from coordinate 1,524,940,200 downwards.
TACGAACAGTGTTCTGTCTCACAGAGGGGGTCCCAGTGAAATGGGTGCTCAGCAGTTTTCAGATCTGAGCCAACTGCTGTTCATACGGTCTGTGGATTACATTAGCAAACAGGAAAAGAGAAAAGATCAACAAAGTTGCTGTATGCAGATAATATGGCATTACAGGCAGACTCTGAGCAAAAACTTCTGCAAACAATAGGGGAAAGGAATGCAAAATTGAAGGCTGAATGCACATGAGATGAAACTGAGTAGAGATAAGACAGCTGTAATGGCAGCAAATGGGATACATCAGAAGAAGCAGAGAATTGCGACAGGAAAAATAGTGGGACAGGTTTACAGTATCTGGAGGGCTGGTTGAGGAGAACAAAAGTTTGAATAAGGCGGTCAAAGCTAGATTCAGAGGGTTTGCAGCCAAATGGTACAGAGTGTCAGGTGTATTGTATGACAGAAGAATGCCAAAGAAGGTGAAGATGCGGTGTAGAAGACAGGGGTGTGACCAATATGGAAAACTGAGCAGTAAAGACAGAGCAGGGGCGAAAGAGATGAAGTGCCTGAGATGCATAGCTCTCAACCTCTTAGTACAAAAAAATCTAGACAAAGCCAAAAAAAATGGGGGGGGGGGGCAAAGCCCAAAAAACAGGGGCACATTTTAAATATTGCTCATATAAACTTAGAAAGTTGCTAGAATAAAAGGTCTTGTACAACAATGTGTTTTCTGGAGGATATGAAGCCTGAAACTCAAATGCATGTCATTATTTAATAACATCAGTCCTCACTGATTTGCCAAAAAATCCAGGAAACCACAAATTTTAAGAGGAATAAGTCAAAATATGAGACAAAAATCTGGACATTTTGAGAAAATCTTGTCAGTTGAGAGGTATTCTGAGATGGGTGGTAGGGTGCACACTGAGAGAAAGAAGAAGACATCATGACATAATATCATAAGCTATAGCAGCTCCAACTGTAGAAAAGGTCAAAGAGAACAGGTTATGGTGATTCAGGCACATGTGCAGGAAAGTAAAAGACAATCTGATAGCAGAGTGGCATTGAACAGAGAGAAAATTATGTCAACAACTGACACTAAACCTCAAACCCATGGAGAAAATTGGAAAAGGGGGGTGATGATGATGATGATTGCAGTCTGTGAATTTTAGTTTTCAAGGGTGTCTGGACAGAAAATCTCTAATGGAAACTGCAAATTGTTCCAAAACAGAAAGATGATTATTTTGTTATCAACAGTACACATGACCACAACACAAACAATTTTATTAAAACATATCAAATTCAAAAATCTGTGTAAAGTAATTTATAGTTTCTGCAGGGATGGACTTCACTCCACCTGAAATCCGTTAGAATTTATATAAACTAATTTCCAATATCACTGTATGGTAGGGTAAGAAGAAGAAATCCATGAGGTCTTAGTCCTTAAATATTAGTCACATAAATGTACGTCAGTGATTGTACATTTCAGTGTTAGACAATAATGTCTCACAACAAAGCCTAATGTCCATTGCAAACATAGAGAATTAGCATCAAAATAATGCAAGAAAATGATACTGGTAATTCATCATTTGTAGAAGAAAGAGTCTGTTTTTTTGCACAGTCTGTCACTTAGAAGCTCGTGTATATTTATTTCTAAAGGCTATCTGATCACAGTAGACCATTAATTCTGCCCAGTTTCTCTCTATTATCTCCAAATTCCCTGTAAAGTGTAACTTCCCCCACATGAAAGAACCACCATCTTCCCTTTTGATTAAAGGCATAAGTTAATTTTCTTAAGAAAATTGGAGGACAAGGAGGGAAGACTAGCACAGCCTGTTGACAACATCAATTATGCCATCTCATGCTTTTTTCATATGATTCCTAACCCCATAGCAAGCTGGCTTATAGGCACTGATTAAAGTACATTGGGGGTATCGCAAGCAGAATGACAATCCTCTGTCTACATCCAGATGCCTGGATCTGCTCCGAACAAAACAGAAGATTGCATGTATCATCAAGAGCTCTACCTCTTCCCCCTTGAAAAGCCAACATTATAACGCTTCATCATTTTACCCCATACATGATTGCACTACTAGGGCATGGACCACTGACCAAGTATCATCAGATGAATGAATAATCAGGGGCCAGCTTCTCTGGGCCACACAGAAGATATGGTTTGGTTTGTACAGCTGATGTAATGATTCATGGACAAATTACCACAAACTGATTTTTTTTATTTATTTAATTTAGCAATGGGTGAGTGAGCTGGTCCAAGCATCCTCCACAGTTACGATCTAAGCCATAGTCAATTAGGCATAAAGAAATAGTATGAGTGAAACATAAGTTTACTGATGTCTTGTATTGTTTCATTATCTAACATAGTCATATGTTTAACTTCTCTTGTACATACCTATCAATTGTCCAGAATTTTGCAGAATGTCCAGATTTTTGCCTCCAATTTTTTGCCTATTCCTCACAAGATTTGGGGTTTTCTGTCAGATCAATGAGGACTGAAGTCACTAAATAATGACAGACATTTGAGTTTGAGACACCATGTCCTTACGAAAATGCATGCTAATACAAATCATGTTGTCCTGACAGATGTATAAGGTTATAAAAACAAAATTTAAGATTTGACCAACATCTTGTGACACCCCCCCCCCTTTTATTTTTGGCTTTATCCTTAATTCTTGCTTTAAGAATTTGAGAGGTGTTCTCATGTGATATGCACTACCACTAAGCTATACATCAGTACAAATACAATTAAATGCAGAAATTAATTCTGCAAATGTTACTATACAGTCAGGAACATACCTCAGTTGTCCGTATGTTCAGGGCTGATTTAACCCTGGACATTAAGATCCTACTTTTGGAGGTAAACCCACATTTATAGACTTGATTCACTTCTTAACACAGAAAACCATACTAGATGATGAATATACTAGTGGAAGTAGTAATTTAAAGAAAATGGAGATACATCTTACATTTAACTTCTTTCAAATGCAAAATTAAATGACCTTGTGTGCTAGAATTTTGCAATAAATGTCATTAAAGCCTTTTTTGATAATTTGTTCATATTTTTCTATCATTTTTGATGCGCACTTTTTTTAAACATGTTTCTTAAGTTGCACCCCATATTAGTACTGGCAGGAAGAGTCACGTGCTATTTTGTATTTAAATTTTATGTTAATTAGATGCCTAGATGTTTGGCTGTATGTATCTTCTTTTCAGGAGCATTTTTTCATGTTTTCAATTTCTGCTGGTTAAAATGTGTGATCAGGAAACTAACAGGATAATGTTGTGATACTCGTTTGTGGGACAAAATAGCAGGATAAGTAATTTTAAGAGTTATTTACTGTTGTCAAGCAATAAGGGGACATGCAAAGAAACATGCAAATGTTAGACTGAACTTAGCACCTATTGTAATTCTGAGATTCAAAAGTGCGAACCCAGTACTTATAAAAAGGTCCAAAAACATAGAACATTGAATAGCAAACATGGCTATTCTCTTTTAAAGTTTTTTTGTTTGTTTTTTGCAGGAGGCAAATGGCAAGTCCCCCACTTTCCGTAAAGCTATACATACTGCCTTTAAGATTGTCATACCTTGGAAAAAATTTATTATTCTGAGAAATGAAAGTTTCAGACCTAGTATATTTATTTTGCATTTTCAATTATTCAGCCTCACTATTCCAGGATTTGCACTTTGGAGTGGCAGCTTATCAAATGGTTGCCATAGAACATAGCTAAGGTGTCAGACACATCCTCAGAAAGTATAAGGGGAAACAGTAGTGTTTTTCAGGGTTCATTGCTAGGACTATTCCTTTAGACTTCTGTGAACTCCAGACCAGAAATCAGAACCTTTGACTCACTAAGTTCGCAGAGGACTCCATACTGAGCATTATTGTCAACTGTCCCTTTGGTACTGATTATTATAGCAGGAACTAACCTACATAAACAGGTGGTAGACAGACAAAGGACTATAACTGGATGTGATAACATGCATGTTTGTAACATCTGGTAAATGGGCTAAGGCGTTGGGTGGTATTAGAATGGTTAAGTCGTTTACCTCACACTAACAAGGTACTGCATACCCCTCAACCTGGAAACATAAAAAATCTGGACAAAGGCCCATGAAAAGTAGGTACAACTGGCCAAAAACCATGATGCTGAGTAACATAAAATTTACATACATAATTATATAACCCAGCAAACTCCAATGGAACTTTGGGATACCAACATGAAGTTTGAAGTCACTAAATAATAATAAATAATGGCAGACATTTAAATTTCAGACTTTATATCCCTCAAAAAACACATAATACTGCAAAACCTGTTATTCTAGAAATTATCTGAGTTTACAGGAGTGATATTTAAAATATGTCCCTAGTTTTGGGCCTTTGTCACTACATTATTTTTGGCATTCTCCAGATTTCTTTCTGTGAGAGATTGAGAGGTATGGAGTTGTACTTGAGACCACTTGATAGCCGTGCATGTATGCAAAAGTATGTTCTTACCAGAGGGCACTGGTGAGGTGAACAAAATGTATTTCATAAATAATATAAACCTTTGCTGCTAAATCTGAACCACTGAAGAAGAATAAAAACGTTTAACACAAATTTTTGCTTGCCATCAAACTAAACTCTTGGGTTGCAAAGGAAGGCTAGTGGGAGACTACCATCTTCCAGATAGTCCAACAAATTATACCCTAACCTTTTCCCAAACTCGAAATCCTTAACAAGGTGACCTCTATAGTCCGGGGTGCTGCAACTCATCTGACCAGTTCTAACATATCGTTGTGCACTGCTAGATTTCCTCTCTGCTACTACCAGTCTTGATTAGCATTAAGTCCTTCTCTCACTCTGAATGGCAGGGTTTGGACTCGGGAAGCAACTGTCACCCTTCACAGTACCTGGACTCAGGTTAAGTAGACCTCAAAGGGACAAAAATGAAACAGAAACCAACACACCTCAATTTGATCTTATTCCTGCCAGCTGATTAAGCAGCTGATTTACACAGGCTCACTGTCAGGCAGCCTCAGCTTCTTCCACACCAGACAAAACAGTACGAGGTACAAGTCAATAAAACAAACTGTGAATGGTTAACCTGAAGTGGGGCCCACAGGAGCTTAGTTTTCCCACTGAAGCATAGCAATTCGGTTCCCTCACTGAAATATTTGTACTTTGACGATGGCCCCACATCACCAGAATTTTGAAGTTTTCAAGGGGGACACTCAGGATCACAGCAGGCAGAACAGATCCATATATTTATCCCTTATCTAAAGTGACAGCACAGACTGGCAGCAACTGGTTTCACCAATGCATAGTCACATTGACAATTAGTGTATTGGAATTTCGTTTTAATCATCAAACATATGTGAAATGAAACAAAAATAGAAAGCACTTCTTTATTAATTATACATCTAAAGCTACAGATGTGTTGACACGTATTTATCTTTGAGGTAAAATTACATCTTTCTAATATATATAATTTTTATGTGTTTACCCGGTTTTCTGTGAGTTTCAGATTAACTGATGGCAACTTAATTCTCTAACTAGCATCCATGGAAAATTTTCAGTCCCCCCCCCCCCCAACATTAAAACAAGTAACCTCCCCTTCATGGTGCCATGAACTGTGACTGTTCAGTGGGGATGGTCTTATTCATGGTTGATTTTACCTAGTGGAAGCAGTGGATCAGATAGTTCATTGTATTAAAATTTTATTTTTTTCTCAATATAATGTAATGTGAGTATTTCATGTTTTGAAGCTGTTCTGAACATTCATCAGCAGTCGGCATTTAATTACATGCTTAACTTATACATCATTAATGTTTTGCATGTTTGTTGTCACCGAAACAAATAATTGTAGACAGTTAATATAAGTATCCAGATTAAGACCTCCACTTTCTGTCCCTACCATTCAACAAATTCTGTAATGCATTGTACATTTTATAAAGTGTACAACCTCTCACAGAACCTCGATGGAGTTGGCCCCAGTCCCACCCAGTCTAGTCTGACAGGGAGTCAGGCACTGGCTCACTAAGCTAATCTCATCACGCATGCACCTGCACATTGATGACATTGCAGGATATGATAATGATGCATGATGACATCAGCCATAACTTGCAATTATAAAGAAAAAAAATCAGGACTTGAAGGGGCCACTCGGACATTTGTGGCACCAGATTATTTTGTCCTCAAAACTGGTAAATACCAAGGAATATGGTAGGATTGAGAGGTATGAGATACAGGGTTTAATTCTTACATTTCTGAAACTGGCTAAGTATAAAATGGCCCACAAGTGCAGCTTGCCTAGTACTTACCTAAAGTTACTTTCTACCTCAATGTACAGTATATCCAAAATTGTACTCCAAAATGGTAATCCAGCCATTTATCTTTGATCCTCATTTGATATTTCCCTCTCCTCTAGCCTAGTGGGACTAAATCAGTCAAATGATCGATGGATAAATAGATAGATAGATAGATAGATAGATAGATAGATAGATAGATAGATAGATAGAGAGAGAGAGAGAGAGAGAGAAATAGAAAATAAATAAACACAGCTTCTTACAGTCTTTTGTATGTTGATCTATGCCTTGTATTCTTCTATATTTGGGACCCTATTGTCCTTGATCTCCTGTATCTTTACAGGTTAAGTAGCTGCAGTAATACTAGAACTAGTATCATAGTTCTTCAACAGCACATGAATGAAACACAAAGTGATATATTCAATGCATTCACTACATATGGAACAAACTTTCTGCAAGTTACACTAAGTATTGACACCCCTGTATCCTTTAAATTAAACTTGGATGATTGGATAGGTACATATAGATTTATTATGGGACTGACCTGCTTTACCCTTATTGATAAGGGGGGTACAACATGAGGGTGGGTATTAGCAAGGTATAAGTGGCCTTGGGAATCTATTGCCTTGTCTTTCATATGATCCTATGATCCTTGGCAATCCAAGCTCACTTAATTAAAGCTGAAAATAATCCATCACTGTGGCCAGTTTACGACAAGTGAGGGGAAAGTATCTTGTGGTCATAAGCACCTATGAACCCCTAAGTGTATATGCATTAAGACAATGAAAGGGAAGTGTGATCAAACTGTTTTCTTGTGTATGAGTGAAAATATTTTTATGTAAATTGTATAATGCTACTTATTATTTATTATTACTTACTAACTTATTTCATAGAAGAATTGGTCTTTCTTGCTCCCTTTTAAGCCCCCACCCATACCACAGGGGCAACAGTAACATGCACATGTGCAGTTTTGTGTAGGCACTCACCAACTGTGATTTTGGAAGGTGAGAGAAAACTAGAGCACATTGAAAAAAAAAATCCTTGCAGAGACAGTGGAAGCATTCATAACTTAAATATATAGTGACCGGAGGGTAAGACTTTTGATTGAAACTTCCTGAATAATTATTTCAGAGATTCAATTTCTGAACTATAGGAACCTTAGTGCCTAATTTGCCTTGTTTGTAATATTGTGCAATATCACTATTGCCAAAAAAGGCCAATGACTGGGTTTGACACAGATGCTATTTTGAAAATATGTGACCAGAACACTTAAAGAAATAATTACATAACGGGAATTTGATGAAACTCCCGAAGAAATCCATGGTAAAGTAAAAAAGAGAGCCTATTTTTATAAGATAGCTACAGAAAAGTAAAGCTGTATCTCCAGCAAAGGGAAAAGAAAAGGACAGAGAGGTGGATGTGTGGGGTTGGGGGGGTTAGACACTGCTGCTCTCTAAAAGAATGACTGTCTAACAGAAGAACTGTTATTTATGTAATAAAGGATCTTTTATAACGTCTAGAAGGTGAGCTTTTTATCAGTAAGGTCAATTCCATTTGTGAGACAGGTATAGATATGTATGCAGTGGACATCAAATTAAATTGAATCAATCCTAATGTCTTAGACTGCTCTTCAAATTGACCTTGCAGCCATATGGAACTGGCTGTACCACTGTAAACTGTTTCTGAATACTATTAAAAGCTCTGTTAATGCTTTTTGGTACAGCCAAAAGACTAAGTAGTTCTCCCAGTAACTCTATTACTGACTACACAGGTACCAGTCTGGCCCTCATTACAGAGCAAAGATATTTAGATCTTCTCTTTGATTCTTAAATTGCCTTCACTAACCACAACAATTAATGCCTTAATACCTAGATTAAAATACACCCCTCAGATTACTGTATCCTGCTGCGGACAAATGACTTCCCATCTACAGTGTGTTAAAAACAAAATTCTTAGGTTTATTCATCTCTCTAACCCAAAGAAAAAACACTGCTCTACCTTAGTGACATCTAGCTGATTATTAGTTAATGCTAGATCATCTCTTCTTCTTGGTATTAGTACCTACAAAATTCTACATCACAAATACTGCATCACAATTATTGTCCTTCCCTGCTCAACAAACGATTAGGAGCACAAATTACTGACTACCAAAATGTGAGAGGACATTTTTCAGAATTGCTCCTGCCTCATGAAACTATCACTTAATTCATTACAGAGACAAATACTTAACTGCATGCTTATCTGTTAAATAAAACAAAATGCAAATGTTTCAGAAAAAATGGATAAATCTACCTTATATGATCGGTGAATATACCTAAGTCATTTTTCTGCTTTTACTTTGATGTTATCACAACTATTCCTAACATTTAAGGGCTGATGTGTACTTAAGTTAAGCTTACTAAGGACATTAAGTCCACCAAGCTGCTTTCTTCTACTATTATTGTCCAAATGCTTGCTTAAGCGTATTTTCCTCCATGTAATTGTACTTGCTTATTTAGATCAAGTCAAAGCTGAAAAGATTCTGTGGACCTGCCCACTTGCAGTACATAAATAAATAAATAAATAAATAATATGTCATTCTAATCTGTAGTAACATATATAACTGGGACCATGACTGACATATATCACTCCTCAGATCAGCTCTGTCTCAGACTCTTAATATTTTCAGTAATAAGTATGTTTATCATTTATTATCTACCAAATGATATTAGAAGTAAAGAGTTAATAACAGGTAATACATGTTAAAACTAGTAAACAATAAACAGCTGTCAAAACTGGAGGTCTTAGTATCAAAGATTTGAATCATTAGTATTGCATCTATATAAGAAAATTGAAGATGTGCAACTGGTCACCTTTCTAAATATAACTTGAGAGGGCTATATTAAAGTGTAGGGTATATTGCAGTTGTCTGAGGATTAAAATAACAAAATGTATCTGTGAAGAAACAAAGATTTAATGAGCACCTTGAGCAAAACAAAAAAAAAAAATCTGCCTTATGTAAGATATTTAGATTTTAAAAGAAACTGTAGAATGTAACAAAATATTGTCACTTATGTGCCTCAGCTAAGATATAAAGGCATAAAGATAAACCCTGGGATTCAGCAAGCTCTGCACAGCATGCAGGAATAGTGCAGAAGCTGCTGGAGGCAATATGGCCGCCATGTGATCCAGGAATAAGCTCCTGGGACGTGCACGAGCGCTCCTGCACTATTCCTCCACGGACACAGTTCCTGTATGCAAATTTCCCCATTTGCAGGTGAAAACCATGCAAATGAGGTGAATTTGCGAACAAGGAAGCTGACCGCCAACCGTGCAGGACTAGTGTAGTCTGCAGAAATGTACTCAGTTAGTAACTGAATACATTCCTGCAAACTACGAAACGGAGCCATGACAGCTGAAAATAAAGGGTGTATATAATGTGGAAACCATGCCAATGGCCAAGTATATGGCCACTGGCATGAAAAACAGTTGCAAAAATAAAAGGAAAACAGTTGCAAAAATAAAAAAAAATAACTTTAATTGTTTTTTAGCCAATTTCGGCTGTTTAAGCGTAGGGCAGTGGTGCGCAAACAGGATCAGGCCAAAAATAAAAAAAAAAAAAAACTTGAAATAAGCATTCTAACCAAAATCACAATCTTGCCGTTATACTCAATGGCAGGCAAAAGACAACATGGGCAGTGAACAGTGGTTGCTAAGGGGGAAGGCTCATTGTGGGACTTGTAACTAGGCATCAGCAGGCAATCCTATGCAAAATGAGGGGAATGATACTGAATCCTAGATCCACCCTCATGGCTAGCCTGCACCCAACCGTGTCAGTGCAGGAAGATCATGGTGCAAGCCTAAGAGCTAGCTGACATCATAGAGGGGTGTGTCAGGCATACTGTAAGCTAACTGGAGCCCTGTGGCTCAGGTTTGCCTTAGCTTAGCAGAGCTAAGCAAGGGGGTGTGTTTGAGGCTGCCTAGCTCTCTTTACATTGCCTAAGCGGGTGTGCATGCCGTGCACTGTGTTTTAAACGGAAAAAAAAGTAAACCAGGAAATTGCAGCTCTGTGCACATCTGAGCACTGTGTTTGTGTGGCTTTCCTCTGGGCTTAAACAGGAAGGCAATAGGAAGGGAAAACAGCAGTAGGAAGGTAATCAAGGAGAACTAGCATAGCTGGCAGGTGAGATGTATCTGAATCAGTCAATTACACAGGCAGCAGCCCAGCCCAGCACACCACTATAAACTATGCTAACATCTTTCTCTCTGTTTTTTTCCCACAAACTCTACACCACCGGTGTACATAAGCGGGGAAATTTTACCAAACAAAAGCAACAAAATGATAGGGGCTGCAACATCTATCATAAATCAACATGTGGAAGAGGCTGAGGGTGGTGAGGATGAGAATGCTGATGACCAACTCACAGTGAGGAGAAGGAGAAGAGTGTACAGACCCAGGGTAACCTACCAGGGGCTACATGAGCTGGAGATAGTGGAGCGCTATAGGGTAGACAGGGACCTCCTACAGCAAATTGTTGAGCTGTGCCGGCCATACCTGACAAACAGAACCAACAGAGGGGAACCCATCCCAGTGGATACCAAGGTATGTGTAGGCCTAAGAATACTAGCCACAGGTACCTTCCAAAGGCCAACTGGGAATATCATGGGGATCACACAGGCATCAGCATCCAGGGTACTCCACCATATCCTGGATGCCATGTCAGCACATGCCAGTGAGCACGTATATTTCCACAACAGCCGTGAGGTGTTGGCCAGCAATATGCGTCTCTTCCACCAAATGGCAGAATACCCTGAAGTAGTGGGTGCTATAGACTGCACACCCATATGCATCAAAGCACCAGTCGGTGAGCGGCGTAAGGTCTACATCAACCACAAGGGCTTTCCCTCCATCAACTGCCAGGTCATGTGCGATGCCCAGGGCATTATAATGAATGCGTGTGCTGGCTGCCCCGGAAGCTATCACGACTCTCACATCTGGCATCTGACGCATCTGTATCAGAGATTTGACAATGAAGACATCCCTTATGGCCACCTAGTGGGGGATGCTGGTTATGCACTGGAGCCATGGCTGATGACACCCATCAGAAATGCACACACACCCGAACAAGAACTCCATAATGAGGCACATGCACAGACCAGAATTATAATATAGCACGTGTTTGGGATGCCCAAGTCACGGTTCCAGTGCCTGGACACATCTGTTGGAGCCTTGCAGTACTCACCAGCTACATGTACCCAAACTGTCAGCATATGTGCCATGCTGCAGAATATGATCCTGTGGAAACAACTGCAGCAGGATCAGCACGGGACAGGGCCACACAGCCTCCCACCATTTCCAAGACCTACACAGGCACAGAATGACTCAGAGGAGGAACAACCTGAGTTTTCCCCAGTAGGCAGAAGGAAGAGTGCCCAGTAAGCCCAGGCCATGGCAAAGAGGCAACACATAGCACATACACTGACATGGTAGGAACCCAGGGAATAACACCTCTCTCTGACTCACACACACAGTAAAAGGGATGCCTAAAATGACACTACCTGTGCTTAACCATGATATAGGGAGTGTACTATGCGCATCCAACATAGTCAGCCCTCCAGCACCATCCTCAATACTGGCACAGCCACAAGGTAAGTCACTCTTCCTATCAATTGCTGAATGGAGTAGTATGTGTTGTTACTTGTATCTATGGTATGGATGTGAGCATGCAAGGGAATCAGGTGACTTATTGGGAATGCCAGCATATAGTAGACACCTGACAGCATGAGATATGTAACAAATACTGGTGTCACCATAGTAGCCAGTACTAGACAAGGTGACAAAATTCACTGCAGGAAATGTGCTGGGCCACATGTGTGTCCATAGGACAAACACATGCCAGTCAGTGAGGCTCACATACCCAACAACAGTCTCAGCCAGTAGGACAGGCATAGACAAACACAAGCAAAGGTTGTGCTAAGGCCTCTGATTGATGGCTATGGAGAACACCCCCCAGACCTTCACAGACAGACTACCGCAGGTCAGGCAGTGGGATGTTAGTTCTGAAGGGTAAGAAGTCAGAAACTGAAATGTAAGTCAATCAAACCTAAGACCTGTAGTACACTGATATGCCTCTAGTCAGCATGATAGGTCAGAATACAGAATGAAATGGACTATCTGAAATACCAGTGCAGTCATAGCCAATGTGTGCAAGTGTCAGGTGTGCCCCCCCAATCCTATGTCGAAATGTAGTAACAGTCAGGTGTGTCCCCACCCCCCAAATCCTATGTAGAAATGTAGTAATATGTGTGTGTAGGTATAATAATAGTGGAGTACAGATTACCTGAGCTGGCCAAGGTAGCAGGATAGATTGTAGCATGTGTACAATATGTAGAGCTGTGTGTGTTAAGTTGGTGTGTGTTGGATATTGTGTGAGAGTGGTCAGTATGTATGCATGGTAAGGTTTGTCCTGGTGGCCATTGGCCAGTACTGCCGATGACAGGGCCAAGTTCTCACAACTGCAGTGCCAAAAGCAATGCTTCCCAGAAAAACACGTTCCAGCAGTAAGCCATAGTAAATGTTTGGAAGTAACATGTGTCACCATCTGACAGTTGCAGATGTTAGAGCACACAGTCCTCAGTACATACCAGCCATGCTTTGCACACACATTGGATAGGAATACACAGATATATCCAAGGACAACACACTATAATAGTCCAAAATTACACATACATAGATGTGTAGAAGAGAGTGACAGACAGTGACAGACAGTGACAAAGAGCCTCCCATCATGAGGCTTGTCCCACCCAGCACACATCCAGTTGGCTAAAACCACATGATGTGCAAATGTCAATCAGCATAAACATTTCCCTCTTGTATCCCTCAGCACTATAGTGTCTGTGGTGCTTGTGCTAACTGTGTAACATGACTGTACAAGTCACTAGTCATCTAGCAGTTGTATACACGTACCTGTGGAATATAAACCTGTGTGTGCCTGAGTGTTGTGTGTCTGCCTCTATATGAATGAGTTATGGCCCAAGCACAGACACTGCACTCCCCATTGCTCTACTATGGCAAGCCTGCTGATATCTTCACCTTGAGATACACCTTTGGGGAAATAGATGCCCAACAATCTCCGTGGTGTGTCTTATAACTGCATAATTCTTTAGTGTGATATACTAGTTAGTTAGGAGTTCTAGTCCCAGACATGGCAACTATATGATTTTGTCTGTCTGTATAGGGATTAATGCTTGTTAGGCCATTTACACTCAATACAATTTCAAATACCCTACTTTGGCAGAGCTGCTGATGTCATTCACTTTGAAATACACCTTTGGGGAAGAAGTAACCCACTAATATCTGTGGCACATCCTATATCTGCGTAATGCAGTAGTGTAATGTACTAAGTAGGAGTTCTAATCCCAGACATAGCAAATGTTTGTGTGTTTGTCTGTGTAGGGATCAATGCTTTTTAGGCCATTCACACTCACTACAATTTGAAATGCCCTACTTTGGCAGAGCTGCTGATGTCATTCACTTTGAAATACACCTTTGGGAAAGGAGTAGCCCAATAATTTCCATATAACTGCATAATGCTGTAGTGTGATGTACTAATTAGGTAGGAGTTCTAGTCTTAGACATGGCAACTGTAAAACCCTGTGTGTGTGTAAGGATCAATTTTTTTTGGCCATTCACTGTCACTACACACACCTAAAAATGGAGAACATCAATAACTGTGCAGTAACAGACACCTGATATAAGGATCCAGAGAGCACCCCTGCAATATCAGGTACAGTTATCACTACACCTGTTTGCCACCAAACCAGGACCAAAAGGTGGAGTGTCCATATTCAGCAAGGATATTCACAGCACCAGGCTACTTGCCCAACAGAATGTGTCTGAAATACCCCCAGTGCAACTAACAGTAGGTTAGACTGCATTCCAAATTGTATAGCTTGCTACAGATCCCCCACCATGCACCATGATTCCTGCTACAGCTTTTGAAACATACTGTGAAAGATTATGATACAAGCAAACACCCTAATACTGGAGGACTTACACTACCCTGCCATTAACTGGAAAAACTACTTGTGCATCAACACGTGTGCCCAACGGTTCTTGCAAGTCCTAATTCCCAAAGCCCTGGATCAAGTAACCCATAGTCCCAGCAGGGGCTCAAATATCCTAGACCTGGTCATTACCAACATGGGAAATCAATGCTCCACACCTATGGTCACCCCATCGGTGGTCAGGTCTGCCCATGAGCTAATCACCCTTAACATCAACATCCCAACCCCACACCCCAATAAGGAAACCTCCATAACATACATCTCCAAAGCTAATGTAATACTACACATGTCAGATGTGACTAACGTCATGACACCCATGCAGATGGGAACTGAAAGGACAACTGCTGAATCATACATGAAGGCACTGTATGAGCACATCCACTTGTGCATGAATCGTCCCATCCAATATAGAACCAAGACACTCCCCACCAAGAAAAGGAAGCCAATGTGGTGGCCCCCTGCCATAAACATACTGTACAACAAAAGGAGGAAACTGTTGTGGAAATGGGGGAATTTCCAGGATGCAAAATACTCCCTTACCAGCTACAGTAAGAAGCAGAGATCTCTCATAACATCCACCAAAGCTAGTTACGAACATAATATAGCCAAAGATGTCAAAGACAACTGCAAGCCTTTTCATATCTATGTGAGGAATCTAAATGACAATGCTCAGATCTGCTCTGAGCTACAACAGGATGGTATTAAATTTACTGCTCCTAAGGATATTGCCAATATCCTGGCAGATCAATTCAGTGCCAACTGCACCCCCTCCCACCCCCACCCCCACCCCCAAAGGGCCCATCTCAACATGGAAAGATTGCCAGATTCCAGTAATAACAGCCACATAGGTAAAAAACATACTCTCCAGAGCTATGACGACAGCAGCCATGGGACTAGTCAGCATCCCAAGGTGTGTACTATATGAGCTACAAACTGAACTGGTACTTCACCTACGTGCCATGTCTAATCATAGCCACACCTCAGGCTCCATGCCTGCTATGTGGTGCACAGTTACAGTTATTCAAGTCCACAAGGGGGGATCCACCTTGGATCCTGGGAACTACAGCCCCAGCAGTATGATATGCCTCATCTGCAAGGCCATAGAATGTATTATGGAAATTAAAACAAAGACATTGGCAACCTTGCAAACACTGGACCCCAACCAGGTTGGGTTTGTGAAGGCCCGATCATGTCACCCCAACCTGAATGACAACTGTGACTCCCTCTCCAGAGCTGTGGATGAGGGTAAGGTGGTTCACACAGCATATCTGGACCTTGCCAAGGCCTTTGACACCATCCCCCAGTCTGGAATCATAGATAAATGTATCAAGCTGGCCATTAATCCCTATGCCACCTGATGGGCTGCCAACTGCTGTACTGATGGAACACCCACTGTAAATGTAGGTGATACCAACCCCAGCCCAAGACAAGTGACAGCTTGAGTACCATAGGGTTCAGTCCTGGCACCACCCTGGTTTGCCATCTACTGCTCTGAAGTACAGTCCAACAGTAAGGGACTCTGGCAAACAAAGGTTGCAGATGACTGCACACTGAGAGCCAATATTGAATCCCCACATGATGTGGATATTCTACAGAAGGGCCTTACAGAAAGACATGCTTGGTGCCTGAGCCATAGCCTCAAGATGAATGCCAAAAATATATAATTATCCCCTTTGGGAAGGGACATATACCTGTGAAGTACCACATAGGTGGCAGTACACTAAACACCTAAAGTGTGATAACAGACTTAGGGGCACAGGTGGACGATAGTCTCACCTTTGATAACAACATTGCCACAACAGTCAGGAAACCAACCTATGTGGCACACCTCCCACTAAGGGCTTTACATTCAGGAAAAGGAGGCCATTGTCCCACTGTATCATATCTCAGTAGACCCAGTACAGACTACAATGGCCTGTTACATATGGACCTCACAAGACATCTGCATCAACTAGAGAGACTGCAGACATACCTCAAGAAATGAATGTGAAAATCATCCAGCTAAACTCTATCACATATTGTATTCTCAGAGGCGATCTCTGCTTAACATACCATGCCATGTCAAACGCACAGTTTGTTGGACATGCTACATTTAAAGAATTCCAAACCCTCACAGCAACATGCTCCAGACATCCAAATAATGTCATCACAATGAACAATACATGTTGGAGGGATGTGTTCCTGACCCAGAGACTCCACAGACTTTGGAATAGACTACCCATACATGTCAAGCAGAGTGCCTCTTTGGCCCTCTTCAAAAGGAACCTGGACGATTGGATGGGAGATTGGAAATTGACCCTGGGGATCATGTCAGCTGCCCTGCTATACAGAGGTCCAGGGAAGTAAATATTGTGGGAAGACATAGCAAGGGAATTGTCAGGTCTAGGCATGTATAGGCCCTAGGGCCGATAGCCTAGTATCAACCTATGAACCTATGAACTACACTTTCCATTGCCCAACCTTGGCAAGGTTGCTGATGTCATTCACTTTGAAATTCACCTTTGGGGAAAGAGTAGCCTAGTAATCTCTGTGGCACATCCTATAACTACATAATGTTGTAGTGTAATATACTAGTTAGGTAGGAGTTCTATTCCCAGACATGGCAAGTGAAAAAGTTTGTCTGTATGGGATCAATGCTTTTGAGGCCACTCACAGTCAC
The DNA here is from genome assembly GCF_019279795.1 of Protopterus annectens. NCBI lineage: Eukaryota > Metazoa > Chordata > Ceratodontiformes > Protopteridae > Protopterus > Protopterus annectens. Next base: position 1,524,923,209 of record NC_056741.1, on the reverse strand, counting down.
TACACCCTCCATTGCCCTAATTTGGAAAACCTGCTTATGTCTTTCACTTTGAAATACACCTTTGGGGAAGGAGTAGCCCAGTAATCTCCATGGCCCATGCTAGAACTGCATAATGCTATAGTGTGATATGCTAGTTAGGTTGGAGTTCTATTCTCAGACATGGCAAGTGTGTTTGTTTGTCTGTGTATGGATCAATGTTTTTGAGGCCATTCACAGTCACTATAACCTCCATTGCCCTTCTTTGGCAAGCCTGTTGATATCATTCACTTTGAAATACACCTTTGGGGAAAGAGTAGTCCAGTAGTCTGCATGGTGCATCCTCTGACTGCGTAATGTTATAGTGTGATGTATTAGTTAGATAGGAGTTCTAATCCCAGACATAATAACTGTGAGACTTGGTGGGTGGGTGTGTTTGTCATTTGTATCCTGTGTGGAGGTAGCGGTGAGTGTGTAACAACTGGACTTATTGGTTAGTGGGTTTTGTAAATTTCTTATATGGTGGGCCTATTATATGTTACAATGTCCAGCTTACAAGGATAACAGATGTCAAACAACAGAGAGGCTTGGGTAGACAATCCATCCCCCTACATATGACATAATGGCTTGGCGAATAATACAGGCCACCCTTGACTACCCAGAGAACACTCTCCACCCATGTCTCATACAAAAACACACTTGGCTAGGCAACAAGCACTATGTTGGTAATTCCCTGCATATTGCCCAGAGATAGTAACCATGGTGTGATTGCAGTGGAATACAGAGACCATGGCACCTTGTCCCATCCCTACAATAGGCAAATCATTTCCTACAGTGGTCCTTCACTATGTTCCCCACTGGACGCCTGCAACAACTTTAGAGCCAGCAAATGTAACCCCCAAAGGACATACCATGCATTATACACATGCCCTGTATGGACAGATGCCACTGACACCAGGGAGTACCTATATCATGCTGTCAATGTATGTGCAGGGTCAACCTGGTGTCCATTGCCAGTTCTCACCACATGAGGCCAGGAATGGCACATCTGATGATAATCTGTCTACACAACTTGCCTCAGACACCCCAGGTACACTTCCACATGTCACAGAATATGCATGTGGGATGTGTGCACATCCCAGACACTGTCCATGTCATGGACTATAGAACACATACATGGCAAACTTTGCACAGCACTGGCCACCCACAATAGTAACCCAGATGACTGGATGATGAATACAATACCCACCTGTGCTGGCCAATCCAGACACAACACCCTGAGCCACACTGCAGACCATTGTCATGTAGCCTGATACCAAGGTATACCCTTTATCTAACCTTGTACAGTCTTTTGGCACAGTCAACCACTACACATCTGTGAAGCAATGCACCAATGCATGTCAGTACTGGCAACCTGTGTCTGTGTATGTGCATGGAGTATAATGATTTGGACACCATTCACACTCACTACACCTCCCATTGCCATACTGAAGCATGCTTTCTGATGTCAAACACCTTGGCATATCCTTTGCCCATAGATCATCCTGATAACCCCTGTGGTGCATGTGATACATGCGTATTGCTGTATTGTGGCAAACTAGTTAGTTAGGAAGTCTAATCCTGAACCTGCCAACTATAATAATGTGTGAGTCCCTGAGAGAGTGTGGCTGTGTCGACCGTGACACCAGTTCATGTGGACAGGCACATGTACTACACCTACCTTATCCCTCCTTTATCACTGTTGCAGATGTCACTCACCATCAAATATACCTTTTGACAACTCCCTAACATATAAGCTCTGTGGTGCATGCAATAACTGCATAGACATGTGATAGCAATACATAGTCAGGCAGGGGTTTGCAGCCATGTACTGGTAAGTGTGTGACACAAACAATCTAAGGTTTTACTCTCCCATCCCATCCCTGTCTTACTTTGTCTTTGTCTGTCTCTCTCTCTCACTCCATCTCTGGTGGATGTGGGGAAGTACACCTGCTTTGCTTAGGCAGCAATTTGTGTTTTGTAAGGGATGCTCATGAGCAGCTAATGGCCTCTGCACGAATTGCAGACCCCACTAGCTGATTGCATGTGGAACAGTTGTGGTAACATTTCTATAGCCAATTGCATGGAAACACACTCCTATAACTAGGAACATCATGTGGGTGTTGGCCCTTTTCATTCACTGTGAGCAGGACTTCATGTCAGTGTTTGGCAAACAGCATCATAGATGGTAGTGAGATATACCTCTAACAACATACATTGTGCAGACAGGCCAACAAACAGGAGGGGGATCTTCCAGACATGACTACAGAATATAAGTGTTGCTCTTCTGCATTTGGAGTAATGTTGGTTTAACAGGGTTTGTGTGTATATGGCTGGTCTACATGATTTAATATCTGTCATTACAGTGTTATATGTTTGAGGAAACTCCCACCTGTAGGGTTACCTATAGACTGGCCAGTGTTTGTAGTCTTATGTTTCTTATGTTACTCACAGATCACCTATCTTAGAACAGCAGAAACATAGTCTGAAGATTGCAGTCAGTACATGGTGACAGCCATGAGAGTTACTGACTTCATATCCCTCATAGGACATATATCACAACAAACCCTGTTACAACAGTAAATGTATGAAGGTATCACAGCAACATGCTAATATTAGCCCAGTGTTTGTGGCTCCAGCCACAAGTCTGTCAACCTTTGTACATATGTCATGCAGTAAGAGGTGCATATGTTCTGTACATCATTATTTATTGACATTATACCTGATAACAAACCAATCAGATATCAGACTGCTAGATATGTTATGTATAGTAGGGGTTATTTCTGAGGACATAACATGGGCATTTTGTGGTTGTGTGTACAGTAGTGGGGTCTGTGTACTTATGGTGATTGTCGACAGTATGTGTATTGTGCATACGTACCTTGGCCTGTGTACAGACTGTGGTAGATGTCATTGTTCTTGCTCCTGTTCTATCTGATGTTATATGCTGCTCCAGTGTATGGTACCCTATTGGCTCACATGTTTGTAGGGCCAAACACACAAGTGTCCCATACTAAAGACAGACATTGGACCACACTGTGTCATGACCCAGTATATGTAGGGTTAGTGTGTGAGTGGCACATATGAAGATGGTATTGATCAGACAGTCCATTTAGTGTAATATTAAGCTTGCATACCCTATGTGACTGTGGCTGTGTTCACATTGGTTGTGGGTATGCACTTTCACACAGGTGTCTGTTACTCTGTGCTGTGACATGCATGCAGAGCCTGCTAAATTTGCAGGTACATGTGTATTCCCCCATACGAAATGTAGGCCAGTGTTGTGGCAGTCTGCCTGTAGTTTGCACAGTGCTTTGTCACATGCCTAGCAGGTTAGTGTAATTACCCAGTGTGATGTTATGTCCAGATATTTGCAAGATGTACTGCTGCTGGGCCACCATAACTGTTGCGTATTTTTGACAAAGCTGTGGGATGCTGTACAGATGTATGTCACTAACTACTGGGTAGTATGTGGCCTTGTGACCTCTGCACCACCAGTTATTATGTGTCCACTACTATAAATATCTACATCATGTGGGCATGGTCCCTTTACCTTTCCTGTATGGAGGACATCCTTCCTGTGTGTGGACAGCAGTGTTAGGTAGGAATACCTCTTACAAGAGGACTTGCAGACTCAGACCAGCTACATATTTGTATAAGGTTCCAGAACTACAAACAGAGTGTGAGTAGTGTTGTTATATGCATTGTATAGCACCAGTGTAAAGGGTTTGCATGTACATACTAGTTTAACATGGAATGCAGTCTGCATAGCTCTCAACTGTGTGCCTATCCACATGATGGCCAGAGGTGTTCCTATTATGTTTTGTCTGTCCACCACAAAGGTCTTGTGTCAGATATATCACTGACATTGTGTGTGTTGAGTGCTATCAGTACATGGCTACATCTGAGTTCATATTCCTGACTAAGGGTATGTTGCAGACTATCCTGTATCACTAGCAACTTACTCAGTGTATGACAACAATATTTCACATATGGGCCTGTGTTCCGGCCTCTGTCCTCCACCTACATACCAGGCTTTGTCCATATGACATGCAATAAGAGGTTGTTATATAGTGGCCTGTGATTATGTCATGCTGCCATTCCTGCCATCATTCCAGTGCTGTTGTGACCCCCACACATATTGTGGGGTGGGGTCCATATATATGTGGGCTTCAGCTGCACAAAATATGTGTGCCCTTCTGCAGTCTAGAGGTGAGTGTATGTAACAGTGTTATATGGCCCTGTAAGTCAGTCTATGGGGGAGGGGTATGCACCATATATAACCTAGGCTATTACAACATGTGAGGGATATCGGTAGTAAGCCACCTTAAGGTATATGGCTGTACATTACCATACATTTCACCTTGGGAACATTGGTGGCCTAGTGCTTACTGTCATACATACTGTTCTGTTTGTCAGTGTGATTGTGATGTTTTCAGTAATGCATTGTTGTGTAACAGATGCATCCCATTGTGTCAACTTAAGTCTTACCCCTAGGGATTGTGTACAGAGTGTAATTAGAGATTGCTGGACTATACATCTGCATTACTTACTGTTGATTGACTGTTGTCCTCTGGTCCAGTCTGTCTTTACTGTTATAATACTTGAAGACCTTCGCCTGGACAGCGATATATGTTATGCTTTCGGATTACTTTATAAAATGATCTGTTTGAGAGTTGCATTAATCGGTTAGTATGTATTTCAAAGTCCTAACAGTTATATGCCATGGCATATACAACTGTAATAGTACACAAATAAAACTTTAATATGTATGCAAATTTGTGTGTGGTGTCATATCCTTTGACTTCTCTGTGGGTATATGTTTCAGGCAATTATTGCCTTTTGTATGAGTGACTCATACACTGTCCATTTGAAAAGGTGGCAACTGCAGGAATACTGGCTGTTCAATATGATGTGCATCCTCTAAATATGTATCTTCCTATACATATCTATGTGTGTGTATGTGTAGTTACACACACACACACACATATATATATATATATATATATATATATATATATATATATATATATATATATATATATATATATATATATATACATACATATATGTGTGTGTCTGTATGTGTGTATATGTATCATTGGAATGTATATTGCTTCCACATTATACATTCCCTATGGTAGCCCAACAGTACTGCATAATATGTTATTGATACCATCCTGACATCATACAGGTGGGATGGATTACTATTATCATCTTGTGGCCATATTGTGCAGGGTCCTGGGTATGGGACTTGCAACAGATAGTATTGTGTTGCAGTGCAGATGTGTTTGGCTGTGGGGGAGGGAGTGATATCAGTATTTACAAGACCTATTTAGCTTGGGCCCTCACCCCCAATAACGGTACCTTTGGTCATATATGTATTTGCTATGTTCTTTTTTATATTTATATATATATATATATATATATATATATATATATATATATAGACATATATATGTAGACATATATATCTATAGATGTATATATATATATATATATATATATATATAAATATATATATATACACACACACACACACACACACGCACACACACACACACAGAGACATACATCTACATGTATAAATACATTTTCTGTACTGCTGAATGACTGTGCTGGATTATATGTTTTTGAAAACAATAGGGTTGGGCATATGGCTTAGTGGTAAATCACTTTGGCAATGGTGTACAGGGTCCTGGGTTCAAGCCTTGCAAATGATGTTTATTTTGTTGCTGGCTAAAACAAGGGCCATTTGATATGAGTGATTAAGGCACTTTTAAGCAGTTGTAAGCGGGTTTGAGCTGGTTTGTGTGGAGGTAAGCACTGTTAACTTTTGGTTGCAGTTTCTTTTACTGATTTAGCTTCTGAATTGCTTAATGTGTGTAGGCATTGCTTACCCCCATGCAAATAAGCTTAAAACCGCTTACTGCTGCATAAAAGTGCTTATTCACCCACTAATTTCTTTAAAAGAAATGAAAAAGGGTTGATAGGAAAGTGGTGAAAATGGGGCACAAAGAGGGAAAGACAGTAGGGGAATAGCTAGGGATGTGCAGGACGGGTGTAGGGAAGGTCCTTAGCTGCCCATTTCTTCTACAGCAACAGCTGTCCATATACACTGATTTGGAGGTAGATTTGGACACTCATACCCCTGAGAATGGTGTGAGGACAACAATAATATTTTGTGAAGCCAATTAGACCAGATTACATTTGTCCAGTGGACATGTGTGTGAAATGGACAGCTATGTATGGGGCGAGATTCTTTTTTTTGGGAACAGATTGCTTTTTTTTTAAGGTAAGAGTGGGATGTTGGCTAGGGATAGTAGGCATATTTGGGGAGGTAGGTTGTGTAGAATAACAGAAAAGACAGACAAGGCAGCATACAGGGGCAGTATATGACACATGTTGGGGGTAAATACCTTGGATGGGGGAGGAGTGTTTGGAAGTCGGATGCCCATGAGCCTCCTAGTGGAAACAATAGGATTGAGGTCCCCAACCATAGGCAGTCACCACTGCACCTTCTCGGCACCAAAGGTGGCTGTGCTGGGGGATGAGTAGGAAGGCTAGGCTGACCCTCTAGTTGTGCAACATGGCCCTCAAGCTGGTGTAGCAGATCTCCAAACTCCCTGTGGAGCTCACTATGCACCAGACCCAGGACCTGGTGACGGGTGACAGTGTCCTGTCTGTACCCGCTCCCAAGGGGGGTGATCCACATCCCCTGAGGTGGTACACCCGAGGGTGGAACAGGACCAGTGGACAAGGAGGTCCTGGGGTGGGACCAAGATGTGCTGGTGCCCAGTGCCATGGCCAGATGAGGTGGGAGAGGTGGGTCCACTGGGACCGGCCTTCCCAAACGTGCTATGGTGTTTCAGTTTTACAACATATGTGGGCTAGTAATAGTCAACACATTCCAGGATTAGGTATAACAGCATGCATAGATATTCCCATTAACCCAAAAAAACAGATATGGAACAGTTGCATAGCAAACAGAGCAAATGCATATATGGAACCTCAGTGGCCATTACAATAGCATGCAGGTACATTGATGGCAGCATGCCTCCAATGCGGGAGTATTTCAACATGTCACATACATAGAACCAAATTTAAATATTTATAAAACAATAGGACATATGTCCCAACAGTAGATTTAATAGAGCACATACCCATTGAGTTGTGTATTTAGTTTATTGTTGCAGATATAATGAGGGGGAGAGAAAGATGTCAATTAACAACTTGTATATCCTTGTAGTTCTCATTACTTTCCTAGTCAGTGCTGTGATCTGTACCTTACAAGTATTATTACACTACCCTATGGCCTTAGATTGGACAGGGGTATGGATGTAGACAACTATATACATGAACTGTGTTTTACCTGCAGTATACACCTCTTACCTGGTATACATGTGGATGTATTCTTTTTTAACACTACCTGACTGTTTCTACACATATTCCCAGATTCCAGGTTGATGTTATGCACATACCTCTCTATCTCTTACTGCACACATACTGGGCATGTCTTGACAACATGCAGGTGAAACTGGGGCATATTTTGACTATTGCCCTCATAAACCTTTGGTGAGTTGCACAATGACAGGTTTGTTTTCACAGACATTTTCCTAATATGTACAGACCTGACAGTCTGTTATATGACATTAAATGCTGACTACATGTCAGAGATTTGCATGCTGATATGCCAGGGTGACAGGGTAACAGCCAGCAGATACGGGCTAATTTACTGGCCATTCTGGACAAATCTGTACACTTGCGGGGTATGATCCTGCATACAGCTTACTACCACTTTTCTTCCAGGATTCGAGCCATGGCTGTGTCTGCTAAAACTAAAACAGTGTACATCACAGTTGAGTGTGCTATATAGATATTGCTGTGTATCTCTTCTCTGATTTCTGTATATAAGTCTCCCATGGTTTTACAATCTGACCTTGTAATTACAACACGCTTATACAAGGTTTCCTAGACAGTTTTATTATGTAGCACAGTGTGGATGACACTGATGAGTAATACCTTATTATTCAGAGTAATTGCAACCCTAACAATGCCATACAATACCAGAGTAAACAGTACCAGTCCGGGATTTCAATCTTTTATTTCTAGGCACAGTTTTTGTATCTGACAGACTTGTGGGGCGAATGTTTATTAGCACTACCTGAATGTTGCCACACATATTAAGAGATTCCACATTAGTATTATGCACATATGTCTCACTCTGTTACTGCACACACTCTGGTCACAGCTTCACAACATGGGGGTAGAGATGGGACATACTTTGCTTATTACTCTCATAACATATTGGTGAGCTGCTAGAGTGACAGATTTGTTCTTATAGATGTCTGACAATCAGTTGCATGTCATTATTTGCTGCCTAAACATCTGGGATCATCCCACTTATTTGCCAGGTGGACATGGTGACAGGCAGTGGATACGGGCCAATTAACTGGACATTCTGGACATATCTGTACAGTTGTGGGGTATGATTCTGCATACAGCTTACTACCACTCCCAGGATTCGAACCATGGCTGTGTGTGCTAAAAATACAACAGTTCATGTCTCAGTTGAGTGTGCTATTTGGATTATGTTTTCTAGTGTTTCACTGTTTTCTGTCTAAGTCTCTCTAAGTTGTACAATATGACCTCTTGTGATTACAGCAGTCATATACAGACATTCCTACAGATTTTATTTATGTTGCACAGTGTGGGTAACAGTGCTTAATACAACAGTACTATTAAGAGATTGCAACACTACATCACCATATGATACCAGAGTAAACACAGGCAGTCCAGCAGTTAGACATTTATTTTCAGGCTGTTAACCTTTTATTTACATACAACCTATATGAGACTCTTCCTGCCATACTGTCTTGTGTATTCAGTACATGCCTTAAACAATAGAGGTTTTATACTGGTAATTAACTGTCTACTACTTTTAGATTTCTTATGACAGTACATGCAAAAGTATTACTAACCTGCCTTGCAACGCAACCTCTGCAATCCATAGGTATGGGCTTCCCAGTTCACAGCCCGCTCATCTACCACTGTCAAAGACATACGAGGAATATTTAGCCATACCTATCCATAATATACCTGAGCTGGCAATTATTAAACAGGTAGTGGATTGATACTTGAACATGGCTTGGACATCCCCCATCTGCCTAGCCTCTTGGATCCACTAATCCAAGAGCTCCCTCTTTCTCCACTTCAGGTCGGTATAGTGATACCTGACCTGCTCACTAGTTTGAGGTATGCCAGTGGCAGTGGTGAGGTCATAGGCAAGATAGTCCCAGACTTCCACTTTATATTGGGAACCCTGGTACTTGCCCTGCAGCAGTCTCTGGTCATGGTCTTTAACAAGGAGTCCTGCCATGACTTTGGACTCCTGGATGCCCAGCACTGGACCTGAAAGTGCACTCCTTCTCCCACACCAGTCATAATGCCTACAGGAGGAAGCTGCAACCAGTTATGAGATGTATTCCTGTCTGTTGGGTGCAAATAGGGCAGATTTCCTGCACTTTGCTGTGATTGGATACTTTTGAAAATGCTAAGTTATGGGCAAACCTGCTTAACTAAGGTTGACATTGCTTAAAGTGATATGCCAACAGGCAAACTGATTTAGCTTGCCTACATATTGCTTACACCTAAAATGCAAGGCTGTGCAAAGCTTAGTATTGCTTAATTTTTAATTTGCATGCTGTTTGCTTTTTGGCATTGATTTATTATTCATTACATGTTATATACGTGCTTGGTATCCATGATTCATGCGTACGTACACTGTATGGTGTCCTTGTGTTTATTAGGGGATTTTAACACTTTATTACAATGACACCTCACATCTGGACTTAATGCAGTACTCCAGTTCACATATTTATGTCATGTAGTAGGTTATATAACATAAAACTGCATATAGATTCCTTTCACATGTTAACTTTAATATTCCTATAGTGAGGATCTGTTTGGTGATACCACAGTCTTATGTATTGCTGTGCTGGCTTACTGGTTAACTACTATGACTATAGTGTACAGGGTCCTGGGTTCAAGGGCTGTTTATTTTGTTGCTGGGCAGAACAGCGGCTGCTGCATACAGAGTGATTAAGGCACTTTTAAGCAATTGTAAGCGGGTTTGCATGAGTTTGCCCGATAGTAAGCAATGCTAACTTCTGGCTAAATATGCTTACAAAGAGTTTGCTTCAGTATTGCTTAACCTATGTACGCCTTGCTTACCCCTGCGCAAATGGGCTTAAACCTGCTTACTACTGCTTAATAGTGCAAACTCCCACTTACCCCCACACTAATTTAGACAGAAATGTAAAATGGTTCTTGGGAAGGTGGTGGATTTGGACACTCTATGGATTTATCATTCATTGCAAATTAAACCTTCAATTTGTATCCCTGATTTATGTGTACATATACTGTATGGGGCACTAGTGTTTATCTGTGGATTTTACAACATTATTACAATGACACCTCACATCTGCATTTAATGCAGCACTCCAGTTCACAAATATATGTTATTTAGTAGGTTATGCAGCAAAAAATATTGCTCATAAATTGATTTGACATGGAAAATGGAATGTACTGGAGTGAGAATCAAACCAAGAATGACTGCTCATAAGTCAAATGCTCTGACCACTACACTATTGCAGTATTGCTTCATTTGCATATATCTTGATATTTATCTTCTTGTGCTATTTACGCTGCAGTATACGTAGCTAAGCAATGGGCAAACCCGCGCACCTACGGTTACATTTTATCTGTTTGATAAAATAAATAAATTATTTATATTATGATGTTTTAAATATTGCTCATACACTTGGGGGGTGTTGCTGGGGGTGTGCAACCCCCTATTAGTGGTCTCACTCATTGTACTAGCTAAACTGCAGTTCTTGACTGCAGGGGCATGTATATTGTGAGAGCTCTGTTCTAAGACATGCCCCCTGCACTCATCCATGCTCCATGTCTGTTTAGGAGCTCAGGCAGTGTGCCTTCATTTATACGCATAGCGAGCTGCCATGCTGCTTCTAAACGGTCACTTCCATGCAGGACTAAGCTAGTCCTGCATGGAAGATTACTGAATCCGGGGGAAAAACTGTGGGGGTATGGAAATCTGCATGATGCTCTAATAGAAATAAAAAGTGTGACATTTTAAGATCATGTGCAAGTGAACTACTGGATGAAAAGGTTTGAAAATGGAAAAAAAAAAAAAAACAACAGATATATGGAGACCAAGTGAATTTATAAACATTCACATTAAGTACTTAACCGAAGAGAAAGAGGTGAGTAACATAACTTCAAAAATGGTGTACATGATTTGTGTATAAAAAGGGAAAAAGACCAAAATAGTCAGTAAAGTGATAACTCTTGATGGCCAAGCATGCTATGATGAATCACTTAAAACAACAACAACAAAAGGTGCACCCCATGTTTGTAAGATGAACATATAGTCAATAACTTACAACGTTACCAGCCTACAAGGGTACTTATAGAAACTACTGAGATAGCGTGTGTTTTCCTAAAATAAGTACAGTAAGTTTATAAATTGCCTTTAAAAACAGTAAAGTTTTGCAAGTAGCTGATGAAAATGCTGATCTGATTTGTTGTGGAAACAATACAAACTCACATTGTGAAAATAAGTAATTTGTTGTGTACAATAAAAAATAACTTTCTACAAAGACAGGTGAAATAATTTAGCCATCCTACAGGAAGGTTTGTCACAAATAAATAACAGGTGCCAAAACTATGGACTGAAACTAAATGCCAAAAAATGCATTATTGTATCCTTTGGGAAGTCATCTATCCCAGGAAACTTCCAAATTAACAATATTCCTATAACAGTTGACCCAGCCGTTCAGGATTTGTGAACCTATATGGAAAGTGACCTAACCTTTGACCAACATGTGTCAATTATGGTAAGACAGTTCTTCGGTTTACTATCATATACCCGAAATGTACTCGGTTGACTGTTCACAGGGTCGACCGAGAGTGTGTGAAATTCACAATGTCGAACACCGGAATTGTCGAAATACATGTCGACTGCTACCTAGGGATGGGTTTTAACATGGGTCGAGATAGGGGCATATGTGTATTTTGGGCAATATCAGTGTTCGACATTGCCTACGGTCGATATTCCAATTTCGAAGTGGCATCGACCAACTTCACTTTGAATAAATGAAGGTAAACCCTAAACTTCTATATTGCGCAGCATATCTGAAAATGGAAGGTGTGCAACTGTTCACATTTCTAAATATATGTATGCATTTATAATGATCTCACCAGTTGTGTCCAGATTCAGGGATGTCATTGTCTTCCTTTACTCAGCCCTCATTATGCCAGTGAGTGAATAAAATGCCCATTGTGGCATGCATCTGTCCAGACACATGCAACAACTGTAATACAAACAGAGATGCCTTACTAAAATGATTTAATACCTAAACAACATGTCCTACATGGAGCAACTCAAAGCCCTGTCACCACACTTAGTATCCTACAGACTGCTAAGAGGTGACTTATGTCTGTCATACAAGGCATCCTCCCACAATACTGATGGATTTACTGCACATCAACAAGTCAAATGGCATTGGAAATACTCAGTAAAGGCATCTAATCCTCTTCTGTAACATCAACAGAATGATATGGAGGGACAGGTATATCTCACAGAGGATACTGTTGTTTTGGAATAGACTCCTTATCTACATATAAATAAATATAAATATAATATAATATATAATATAATATAATATAATATATATAATATAATATAATATAATATAATATAATATAATATAATATAATATAATATAATATAATATAAAGCTTGCCCATGTCTATATTCATCACAACTTGGATCTATGGATGGGAAGCAAAAGAATTGCCCTAGGAATTCCCCCTGTACTACTAATGGACATAGACAGCTCTTAAATGCTTTATCCCATGCATGGGTCCCCCTCAAATTATCTATGTTATGATCCTAGTTACATGACAGGCAGCCACTGGTCAGAAAAAAAATGTCAGTTAATGGCATATGTACTGAGTTTAAACTGGACACTGGAAAAGAGTGTAATAGTTTAATGAACTTTTTTTTAAGGCTTTGGGAATGAAATAAAATCTGTCATTTCTTAGGCTATAGAGTCCATCAATGGACAATTGCAACTTAAGTGTGTATGTGCAAAATAAAATCACATAAAGTGCTGTTTTAGTAGTAACATTGTAAAAGAGCAATGTCTTAGGTAGCACTTTCTATAAAGAAATTATGATTTTAAGGCAAATTCTTAGTATCCAAATAAATGTATGTGGTTGTAATACTAGTGAAGTGTTTGAAACTGGAGTTCAAAGTATGTATGGTGTTAAGCTCGGTAAAGTGAAAAGTTGCAGAGAGTGTAAAGTGTGCATTTATATTGATCTACCAAGCTTATTTTCAAGGAATGCATGTGGAATATAGCACTAATGATACGTAACAGCAAGAAACAATGCCAGAACAAACGAAAGCCCTAATAGAAAAGAAAAATCTGACGACTTATATTCCAGCATTTACTGTCTACCAAAACACTACAATATTAAAATTAATTCAGACAGCCCCACCATGTCATGTACTGCATGCCTGAAGACATGACAGTGGCTATGAGGCTATGGATTAAGCAGAATAAAGAATTAGTTATTTTCAGACAAACTGAACAAACAGATGGCTGTTAACAGTATGATAGCAATAGTAAAACTGAATAGTCTCTATATACATTGGCAGATGGCTTTAGTACATCTATTAAAAGGAAGCAATATTTGTTTAGAACTGTGGAGAATTTTATAGTTATGATTCTAGTAGACAGATATTTTCAGTGCTAGATACCAGCAGTGAGTTTTCACAAGTGAAACTGAATAAAAACTGTGTGAAGATTTTGCATGTTCATCATCTGTTTCATATGATATTTGTTCCTACAAATAACATTCGGGATCTTGTAAACTGCAGATGTCTTCCAAATACTCATTAAAAACAAAACAAAACAATGGAATATCCTGAGAATAATGGTGAACTGAAACACTTCTTGGCAACGGTATAGCATTTTGCAAAGCTCATACATAACTTATTCAAAGTATTAATGCCATTGTGACAAGTAATGGAGAAAAAGTTGGAATGGTTTAGGGAAATTTTGAAGAAATCAGCTTTGTGGTGTGGAAGATGTTGTTCACAGAAGACTCTGTCTCAAGATACTATGCCAGCAAGCCAGTAGTTTTGCAACTATATGTCAGTCAGGGAAGCCAAGAGTCAGTATTAGCACCTTGAACATTTGCGGCTTTGAAATACTCTATATAGCCAGTGGGACTGTCACCTGGTTAAACTGTGATGCTTAGAGTAATGTAGAAATGACTGCTACATATAATGCTTTTCAAAGACCAATGTGAATCTACCCATTGTCTAACAGCATATCCAGAAAATAATCTATGATGAAACCATCTTCAAGAAGAGCATGCTGTGAGGACAGGCATCCCAGTGAACAAAAATATTAGGCATTAAGAAGTCATTTAGACTCTACAGCTAAATCATCACATTCAAACATTGTTCAAATATCAGAAGTGTTATTTCTTGACAGAATAGATACCACATATATAAAAGAGCAGAGGTATGATTCCAGGATCCCAAAGAGAATTTTCAAGAACAGTGGTAGCACAAAAAAAATGACATGACATGCTAAAACAAAGAAATCAAGACACTAAGACAGCGTTGTCACATAGGTTGTATAAGACCCATCATGGACATGATTCCATAGAACCCAACTTGAGAAACTGATACCTCATTTTCTAAGCTGGCAAAAATATACTCAAGCAATGTCCAGATATCAATTGCATAGAGAAGGATTAGGCCACCCAGGATATATTTATATTCCATGTAGGAGGCATTTGACTACCAGACTCAAAACAGAACTGTTTTACTGTTGTTTATAGTAGTAGCATATAATATTGTGGCTCTTAATATTGTGCTCAGAGTTTGTTTCATCAAAAGCTTTTACTCAAAGTTTGTTTCTTCAAGAGCTTTTAAATGTTAGTCTGTGTTAATGCAGCCTTCATAGTTAGACTAAATATAGTTATCCATGACTTTGTTCACATCTATTTCATTAAAAGGAGATAGACATTTTACATTGGGATAATATGGCTAGAGCTCATGGAATGTACACTTTTCTGTAGTTAGTAGTATTACTTTTTTGTGCTAGAAATAAATCACTCTTCAGCTTTGCTCTGTCTTGGCTTTTTATTGTTCTTTTAAACTAATAAGTACATTTACAATTTAGCAGATGCCACAATCCTGTGTAAGTTAAATTCAATAGTTGGAGAAATATGTTGGTTTAGAAATGTCCTAGGCGATCTGGCTGTATCTGTCATATAGGTCATTGTATGTCAAACAACCATACAATGTATCCAGGCTGCACAGATAATGTTAAATAAATCTGTCAAAGAATGGTCAGGAACAGATGGCACAACATACATTATAAGGTATATTAAATGCAAATCCAGAGGAAGAAAGCTATAAGTTTTATGGTTTCCTGAGGAAACTGAAGGGAAAATATAAATCAATTCTTGAAGAAATATTTGCTAGATAACTTGACAGGCCATTTGATATTTGTCTTCATACTCACAAGGCACACAAAGGAAGACATGAAATACAGAAGGTAGGCTAAGGAGACATAATATACAAAATTACTAGAAGAGATTAAAGCAATGGCTTGCAAAGTGATCAGCTGAGTCTGAGACCTCCATATATGCAAAAAAGTGACAAGATTACAGGAAGGTTATTCCATTACAATTTGCTGAATGAGACAAGTTTGTTTACTCTAACCATGGTTGTTAACCCAGAGGCATTGCAAGTCTAGTACAATGTGGCTTTCAAGAGATTTACATTAGTATTGTACATGGGCAGATGCTCTGATTTTCATGATATTAAGTACCTTGTAAGCACGACAAATGTATTCTCTCCATTTGTCAGAGTGTAAAGAGACTAACAGAATATCATTTGCCCCTGTAAGTTATGGTGTGAGTCCATAATTCTGAGTATATTCTTAAGTGGTGGGAAGGAGTGGTCATTACTTTTTTATATATTAAATTACCAAAAAAAAGTTTGATCTCCCTTCCAGTGAAAGACAGTGGACTTCAGTAATTGTCTGACAATGATGTTTATTACATGGTCTAGAGTGGCTAAGTCTGGGAATTCTTTTTTTTTTCTCTCTTTTTTTGGGTGGGGGGGGGGCAGTTTCTTTGTTTTGGGAACACCGTGCTGAAATGATGAGAAAGCAGTATTCAAGTCTGAGTTGGAAAGCACAATTTGCTTCTGCTTCTCTTTCTTCTTCTTTATTAGCAAGTAAAATATCTTGTAAGCATTTTAAACAGACAAATCTTTTCAGACTGCTGCTCCACATTTGGAAGGAAGGACAGGCTTTAAGTAAAAGTAAGTTTGATATAATTCTGTTGTACAATGCTTATGCTATGTTTATTTTTAATGTTAAGGGTACTGATGGGTTGTGCTGTAAGTATTCTGCAAGTTTCAAGCAGAAGAACTGTGGACTTTATACTTCTCAAGCCCATCAGTTCCAGGCATTTTTAAAATCAGCTTGAAATGCAGAGTTGATTTGTTTACTGGAAAAAGCAGCTTTGGTAATAACCGTATCATCAACATGCAGAAGATTGGAAAGCTCCCATGGGTAATTATTAATAAAAAGTGAAAAAGGAGGAGCGCGAGAACTCAGCATTCTGGTAACCCACACTGGGTGGGAGTAGAATATGGTTAATGCCATTTGAACCAGTGGAAGTTCAGTTCTGTTAATAGTTGTACAAACACTCACACACTTCATCTAAAAATCCAAGTTAATTATATATATTAGATATTATGGCCAATACATTTGAAGCCTCTTTTTAAACAAATGAGCATATCTTGAGTGAGTAGCCTTTCACATAGTTGATGTATATGTTTTTATGTTAAGATGGCCGTGATAATGTTGTGCTGGGGTCTAATGCCATTCTGTTTCTATGAAAGAATGTCATACTGGCTTAAATAGTGTAACATTTGTTTGTTAAAAGTTATTGCCCATTTTTAGGCTATAGGATCATGATTTGCCATTGGTCAGCAGTTGTTAACTAAACTGGCTATTGCTATCTTAGGAATTGTAATGATGGTGGCACATTTGTGAAATGCAAGGAATTGCTTTGATGTTAATGACAGATTAAAGATTTGTGCTAAGTCACAATCGTTTTTCAGTATGAGGACTACTGTGCAGTTACCATTTCTGTAGTAGTTAGGTATTCTACAAACTTAGTCTTTGCCTCAGGTCCTGTCATGCTAAATTCATAGTAGGGATATGTCAGTTCTAATGGGCAGCCCCAAGTTTGAGACTGTTGTTTGCTTAGCCATTTGGGATGTATAAGGTAAAATTATTATTTAAACTTGGCAAGTATCACAAACCTCAAAGAGTCCTGCTGTTAATATCTGTCTTAACAGTTTGCTGAAAAGATTTAGAGGAAAAGCACCCTCTGGACTTAGATAGCATCCAATAAAATGTCTACTGTGCAAGAGTGCTTGGGGGGGGGGGGGGTTAAGTTCATGACATGACTGTGGAAAAAAACAAAAAATGAAGGGGGGAGGGAGATACTGTCCCTTATATGTTCCTTAAATGTTTTACATTTTCCCTGGCACTATGTAAGAGTGGGATGAAACCCTAATTCTGCCCCAGATGACTATGTCTAATTAGTAGCACAGGTACTGGAGGGACTGGGTTGGGGGTGGGAATGAATGGCCTTTGCCTCCTTACTTACCTTGGGTGGAACTGGTAACCTGGTTCACTGCAGTGGCAACACCAACAATAATGCAAGTCTAACAATCACAGGAACAAGCCTGCAAGTGGTCTACTGGTTGGCTAGGTCTTGTCAGTATGTTTCTCCGAGTAAATACAATGATGTCATATAAAAGCCATCAGGACTGAGGACTAGGACTATGGACATAAAATCCTTCTCATCGCAGCAGATGGAAGCACCACGGTCAGTACTTAACTCTCACCTTTCATGGCAATGAATACTCCAGTAGGTTTTTGGCCTTGGAAAGAATGAATGGTTACATTTGTTGCCCATGAGAGGGAGCTTGATGGTCATTTGAAGGAATGAGAACCAAAAAAAAAAACTTTTAAACCAGTGCCTGTATATTTTAATACCACAGGTTATCAGCTATGGCCTGTGTTATGAGTGAGAGGTATTTATGCCATTCAGAGGTAAATATTCAGGCAAATCATGAATTTTCAACTAAAATATATATAGGTTCATAGGTGTTTACTAGGCTAATGACCACAAGGGCCTTTTTAAGCCTAGACATGCATCCCAAATCTCTGACAAGTTATGATACCCTTGATAAGTGTAAGCATGGGCCTGGGAGATAAACAATTTACAGGTTACCTGTGTGCATTAGAGACACAGGTGCCAAACCAGGGATGAATTTCCGGTTTCCCATCCAGTTGTCTAAGTTGCACTTAAATAGGGTTAGGGAGGAACTCTCCTTCACATGGATGGGGAGCCTGTTCCATGGATAGGGTAGTCTCTGGGATACATACCTGTCTCTCCAGCAGATCCTATTTATATCACAGGCAAGGTTTAATTCTTTAGAATGGGTAATTCTGGTACAGTTTGCTTTGTGGATATACAGGAGGTCCATCAGAGTGTAGTCTGACAATGCCCTGTATGCCAGGCATAGCTCTCCCCTCAAAAGCCTGCAGGAAACAGAATACAGGGATAGGGCCTTGAGGCAGTCAGCATAGGACATATTACTTACGCCCTGTATTATTTTAATGAGAAACCTTTGTGGACGTTCCAGTTGTTGGATATGCCTGGTTAGGTACATACCAAAGGGGGCATTGTACTCAATGATAGGTCTAATGAATGCCAAATACAGTGGAACAATGACTTTCTTGGATTTAGATGCCATACCTTTGTTTATAAGTTGCACAATATAGAATGATTTCCTCACCACTGTAGACAACTGATGATCAAAGGCTACACTACTATCTATGTGTGTCCCTAAGTCCCTGACTACTGGGTCAACTCTAAAGGGTGTGTTGTCAATATGATATTTACCAGGGATGGATGACTTCCCACAGGATACTGTTATGCATTTCTTGGCGTTTAGTTTTAGTCCATGGCTCTGCCACCAGTTGTTTATCTGTGTCAACCCCTCCTGTAGAACATTTGTGTAAGTATGAGATTCAGTGACAGCTCCTAATTTGCAATCACCTGCAAATTTAGTCAGCTGGAGGCCATGACATTGGCCTTGACTTCTGAGAAGTAAATGCCAAAAAGGAGCAGTCCAAGGACTGATCCCTTTGGGACTCCACTTGTGACTTGCCTCTTTGTAGAGATGGACTCCCCAATTCTAACTTCCTGGGTCCTGTCTGTGAAACAGTTGGCTATCCATCGGGTGACATATGGGTTTTTATCTTACCTCTTGAGTTTGTCAACAATGGCAAAGTAGGGTATTGTGTCAAATGCCTTGGCCAGGTCAAGGTAGGCAGTGTGAATGATTTTGCCCTCATCCATTGCTTTGGTGACCTTCTTAAAGAAGTCCACCAGGTTGAGTAGGCATGATCTGCCCTTGAAACCAAACTAGGTTGGGTCCAGTGTCTGGAGGTTTACTATATATCTATTGATCATCTCCATGATAATTCTTTCCATGGCTTTACATACAATACTAGTGAAACATATGGGTCTGTAGTTTCAAGGGTCTGTAGATGGCCCACCTTTGTGCTGAGGGATGACCGTTGTCTTTCTCCATTTATGAGGCACAAAGCCTGTTTGGAGGCTACAGTTAAATAGTAATTCCAGAGGCCCTGATAGGTCATGTTTCATGCTATTTAGACGGCATCCCGGGATATTGTCTGGGCCCATTGATGCAGTGTTCTTGGACTTAGAGAGAGCATTAGGACCTGTTCCCTGGTGATAGTGTGCATGTGGGGGGGTTATATTGATGATATTTCCTGAGGGAAGGTTGAGGGGGAAAGAGGGGTAAAGTTGGAGCTGAATTTATCAGCCAGGAGATTTGCTATGTCTTCTGTCTCAGTATAGGTTGCTCCATTTAGAAAGAGCTCAGCACACAATTTTGTGTTGCCTTTGAGGTTGCGGACATAGGTAAAGAATGTTTTGCAGTTGTCCTTGGCCTGGGAGACCAAACTTACCTCAAATTTGGCTTTGGCATGATTTGGTATGCATGACTGGAGATAAAACTATCAAGACTGTATAATCCATAGCGCTGTTTGATATGTTTTCTTTGTGATTTCTGAATGTTTTGATTGAAAGACCAGCTCTTGGGTACAAAATCAACTATTTATTTCAATCATGTTTGCTTTGTGAAAAGTACACTGTACAAAACTGTGATATAACCTGAACTACTCTATGGTAGAGAAACAATATTTGCCATGGACTAACTGTTTCACTATGGATGACTTTGTAATGACTGATCCTACCCAATGCCCTTTCCTTTCTAGGAAGAAGTCTACTTTAATGGCATGCTAGTTACTCTTGTATGCAGTCTTATGACTGTCTCTCTCTTGCTGTGCCATGGTCAGCCACCATCAAGCCATTTGCCAGCAAAGAGTCTAGAAAGGCCCAATCCTTCTTTATGCCTGTTGCTCCACCAAAGTGGACCTGGGTAGTCTTCATATCCAATACTGTCTCTCTGTCTATTCCCGTATGAGCAGTCAGGTCCTCCATTACCAACACCAGCTCATGTTGTCCTGATTTATCTAGTAGGCTCTGCAACTGCTGCCTAAATGCTATCAAAACCCTGTTGCAGGGCTTAGGTTAAGGTTATGAATACTGCCCTATTCTTGTACTGGAGTCTGATTACCTTGAGAATATCACTAATTCTTGTCATATCCCTTATGGTCTTTTAAAGCCTCTCCCTCTCCACAATTCCCATAACATTTCTAGTCTGTCTTCTCCTTGAGTAGCAGATTCTGGATCCAAATGCCAAGTGGCTTTGTTACACTGCCTTTCCATATATTCTCTTCGACACATAGGATGTCCAACCTTCTTACCATCATGTCATCCACTTCAAAGCTGTATCCTGACAATGAACCTATATACAGTGTAGCACAGTCAATGTCTAAAGTGATTGTTTTATGCAATTCATCCCCCCAGTAGGCACCACCTCGGGTTTCAAATCTGTCTTACTGTCCATGAAACCAATCACATTTTTGGGGGGCACTCAACATGTTTTGAGAGCAGAGAGGACTCCAAAGAGACAGAGGTAGAGCATGTGATCTCTGGACAGGCATTGGCCAGAAGTCAGGATTAAATCTTGCACCTTGTACATTGGAGGTGATGAACATAATTGTTATGCCAACTGTGTTACCTGACCCTCCACCTTACCTGAGAAAAACCCTGTCCAGAACATTACCACTACAATACAAATTAGTCTTGAATTTCATGGTAGAATTCTTTTCTGATAGGACTAGAAAGGAATGTGTTTAACTTTTTTGGTCTCATTTGCTTCATCTTACTCTCAGTTCAGTAAATGCATTGTTCAATATGTTTTCATCAATCAATATTGACAACGTTTGCATATTTCAACTACTAGTTATAATCTGGTAGAAGTTTGACTTGTGTCATCAAGTTTATTGTGTACAAAGAGGAATATATCCTGGTAGCAGAGGATTCAATAACTGACAGCACAGTGCAGGAAAAAAATGAGAAAAGTACTATGCAGTCTGGAATGAAAGACTTTTGGAAACCCAGTGAAAAGAATACATTTGTATGTATGGGTTAGAACACTTGGCTCTAAGACCCTTAACCTTTAGTCTAACCAAATGTGAAGCAGTAGGTCTCACAATGTGGATCCAGGAAGCAAACTGTAGAAGAAATGTAACATTGATACCAAGAAAGCTTACCCCAAGAATTAAACATGCTGTTTTCTGATTAAAACATGTTACTGCAACAATCCAGTTATGAATTATTTACTCTGCATTTTCAATTGAAAGTCTTAACTGTGGATGCATTTAAAATGTCTTAGTGGGGAGCAGGACATTGTCAATAAATAAAAAAAGAAAATCTTATCCTAGGAATGGGTGAGATTAATGATGTATGCCTGGACCAGGTAAATGCATCATGAGATGAGCTAGGCCTTAGGTGCTCCATTCACAGAGAAGATTGAAAGGCTGAAACCTAAGTCTACAATTAAGATCTCATTACTGTCTCATAGACTCAATAACTTGTAAAGAGAGACAGGAAGACATAGAGAAGAGAAGTGATATATGTTGAACAGTTTTTCCTAATGGGAACAATGGTCCAGTTTTTGTTTGATTTTAATTTTGTTTTTTAATTCACTTAGTCAGAATTTTTAATTTTAATTTTATCTTTAAAATACTTTAATATATGAAGCCTGTTCTTGATTTAACAAATCCGGACTGTCAAGAATATTAGCTTGTGTAGTGCCTACCATCTGTTTATTCATTTAGAATTTAATAAGTAGGTGACTCGCTCAGGTGAAATTGATCTAAACAGTATACTGGACTAAAGAACCAGCATCCATTGCATATAAACTAAATGACACCAAATGTCATTTTTGTACAACATAAGAGTTATGATGAACAAGAATTTGTGATTGACAGAGATGAATACATCCATGGAATAAAGTGCTGGGACAGCTGAAAGCAATTACATTTAAAATAAAGTATCCGTTGTTTAAATACAGTTAAAATAATTACTGTTTAATTATATCAGCCAGACTCCTTCATTTCTTCATCTTAGTAAAAATAAATAATAGCATTTTAAGTGTGGAGTAAAGGAAAATAATGCAGGCGGCAAATATTGAAGCACTGCAAATAAAACAAAGATGTCTAATAAAAAAATGAAAGGCAAAATGGAGAATGGTTCTGATATGACAAGAAATAATTTTAGCATCCATTTTGCAACTTTTCATGTTTTCACTTTTTGATTCTCAGAGGGCAAATTTAAACAAAATAATGTAAAATTGGAGAAACTAGCTATTGAT